>NC_139955.1:48960831-49145831 GCF_963454915.1 Gymnoscopelus microlampas
TAGACTGGTCTGCTGGTACTGTGTCCTTCTATCACAGGTCCTCTGACTCACTGACACACCTGTACACGTTCCAGACCACATTCACTGAACCTCTCTACCCTGGGTTTCTGCTTTATGATGTCTCCTCCTCAGTGTGTCTTTGTGAGGACAGATAATGTCTCCTCCTCAGTGAGTCTTTGTGAGGACAGATAATGTCTCCTCCTCAGTGTGTCTTTGTGAGGACAGATAATGTCTCTGATGAGTTGACACAACCAATATAGTTGGTATGGATTTGTGGGCGTGTCCTAATACATGTCCACGTCTACAGGTTTATAGTTTATGTATATATGTATGATTTATATTATACTGTACAGTCAGGGTTATATTTGTAGAAGAAAGAAAGGAGGGAGGGAGGAAAGGAAAAGAGCAGATCATTTTCTTAACTATTTAAGCTCATACTCATACTTTCTCATGGACGACAGATTGCAAAAATAGTGATCTACAAGCTCACAACGCTTCACAACATGTTTGTAGATCGGCTATTTTCAAAAAAGTAAATGAAACCATTTGAAGATCTTTTTAATTTTATTGTATTTTATTTCCCAAAGTAGGGAGCAATGGTGGAAAAAGTACTCAATTGCTTTACTTAAGTAAAAGTATAAATACTGCAATGTAGACATACTCTGTCACAAGTAAAGTCCGGAATTCAGAATGTACTTGAGTAAAAGTACAAAAGTATTGGCATCAAAATGTACTTAAAGTACCAAAAGTAAAAGTACTCATTATGCATAATGTCCCATGTCACAAGTTTTCAAATGTTTAAAAATAGCAGATCTACAAGCTCACAATGCGTCGCATCGCGACGCATTGTGAGCTTGTAGATCTGCTATTTTCAAATGGACGAAATGTAGGTTTTGTAATAATAATCAAAATCTACAAAGTAACTAAAGGTTTTCAAATAAATGTAGTGAGTAAAAGTACAATATTTGATCCGAGATGTAGTGGAGTAGGAGTAAAAGTATTGGAAATTAGAAATACTCAAGTACAAATACCTCAAAATTTTACTTTAGTAGAGTAGTTAAGTCTACAAGCTCATAGCGCGGCACCGAGTGCCGCGCTATGAGCTTGTAGATCTGATATTTTTGAAAAATCTTTCATTTCAAACATTTTTTTACTCAAATCTTTGCTTCTGGGGGTCCCTGGCACAAAACATCTTCAGATGGGGGTCCGTGACCAAATGTATATCAATTTAAGGGTCCTTGGCATGAAAATTGTTGAAAACCACTGGCCTAAAGTTATTCCTTTAACCCATTAAGACCGGGAACGCATCTGTGTCATTATAAGATCTCTTTGGCTATTCAAAAATAGCAGATCTACAAGCTCATAGCGCGGCACCGAGTGCCGCGCTATGAGCTTGTAGATCTGCTATTTTTGAAAAATCCTGAAAAATTGTGCTAATCTTTGAATATATATAATTCTGTAAAGCGAACATTTTTAACTCAAATCTTTGCTTCTGGGGGATTCTACAAATGTTTTTTTTTTGTTAAAGATATGTTGCTATAATCAAAGTTCCCAAACTTTTTCATGTCAAGGATCCCCATCAAAAAATGATATGTATTTGGCCACAGACCCCCCACTGAACATGTTTTGTTCCAGGGACCCCCGTCTGAACATGTTTTGTTCCAGGGACCCCCATCTGAACATGTTTTGTTCCAGGGACCCCCGTCTGAACATGTTTTGTTCCAGGGACCCCCGTCTGAGCATGGTTTGTTCCAGGGACCCCCGTCTGAACATGTTTTGTTCCAGGGACCCCCATCTGAACATGTTTTGTTCCAGGGACCCCCAGAAGCAAAGATTTGAGTAAAATGACACAGATGCGTTCCTGGTCTTAAAGGGTTAAATATGGTCATCATCAGATATAAAGGGTTAAATATGGTCATCATCAGATATAAAGGGTTAAATATGGTCATCATCAGATATAAAGGGTTAAATATGGTCATCATCAGATATAAAGGGTTAAATATGGTCATCATCAGATATAAAGCAGATAGATATACTATGTGTAAATATGTAGATACATTGTTATTGTTTTTTATTCTCTTTTTTATTGAAATAACAAAAACGATGGAGCTTGTTTTCACACTGTTTTACACTGTAAACTGTGATGTGACAATAAAGATGATTCTTGTTACAATATTATATAAATGTATATTGTAATTGTCTAGCATTCAAACCAGCTGTATTTACAATGCTCTGGAAGCCTTTCTAAGTGTTACAACATGTAATAAAATGTATATTGATAATATAAGTGTTCTTGTATTTATTTCAGTTGGTGAGTTTGTCAACGTGCTCTTTGGTACAGCCTGTGAACATTATTATTATTATTATTATTATTATTATTATTATTATTATTATTATTATTATGTACAGGTCACTTCTAACATGGTCTCCTGTATGGGAAGCTCTCAGTCAGAGATACTGTAGGAACAAGCTCACCAGGTAGTCAACCAGGATAGTGAGATCTTTGGAGACAAACAGTTGTAAGTTCAGGACACCTGCAGCTCTGCTTGAGAGCCAGTCTGAGACTGCATAGTCTCTGTGACATGAACTATCTCTCTATGAACATAAACATCTGTGTTGTGTCTTACAATGTGTGAGGGCTGTGTGTTGGCCACAGTGAAACTGATACATCACACCGTATTGTTGTGGACAAACTGTTAGAGAGATGTGACATTTTGTGTGTCCAGGAGACGTTCTTGGCTAAACAAGACCTGGAAGGTCTTAACTTTATATCCATAAGGACTTTCACAGGGCGGGGGAATCCACCACCGACCTGTGTTCTAAAGTGGTACGAGGGAGGATTCCAGGGGGAGTTGCTGCTCTGTGGAATAAAACATATGAGCAGTTGGTTCATGTCATTAGATTAGGAGTTGACTGGGCTATTGGGATAGAGCTGTTCTGTCATGGTAAAAGGTTCATAACTGTGAATGTTTATACACTATGAGTGCTATCATAATGAGGATGAGTATCTCAGTAGAATGATATTCATTATGTCTTTTATTCAGCATAATCCTTCCACCTGCATCTATGTTGTCGGTGACATGAATGCAGATGTAACTGATGTTAAATCTTTATTTGGTAATCATTTAATGGATTTATGTTCAGACAGTGGATTGATTTTATCTAACAAGGTATTTTTTTTACCTGAGAATAATGATACTTCTATCAGTGAGGCTTGACACACTACTTCCTGTGTTGATCACTGTCTCTGTACAGTAGATGCTCATGACTCTATTGATACAATAGAAATAGTTTATGATCTACAGTAGTTACCACTGACCACACCCTTTAGTGTGGTGTTAACCCATTAACACCGGGAACAAATCTGTGTCATTTTTTTTATTTCTTAGGCTATTCAAAAATAGCAGATCTACAAGCTCATAGCGCGGCACCGAGTGCCACGCTATGAGCTTGTAGATCTGCTATTTTTTAAACTCTTAAAAATGTGTGTAAATCTCTGAATATTCTGTATAAAGCGAAAACATTTTACTCCGATCTGTGCTTCTGGGGGATCTGAAGATCTGTCCCACCCAAGATTTGTGCATACGGTTTTGATGGCCTGGTTTGAGGTGAGTCTCTTGTAAGAAACCGATATTCACCTTGAGCTGCTGTAAATGGGTTAATATTTTGTTGCATTTTACTGTGTTATTAAGACCTTTAACATTCCACGAGATTAATTTCACTATTCTTCCCGTGTGGGTTCTGTCACTTGTCATAGTTTAGGGTGGAAGTATATCTTGAGTTGGGAATATGCATGGGGAAAGAAGTGAAAAATAGAAAGTAATATAGCAAGGTATAGAGAGGGGGGAAGGAGGGGATAAGATGCATAATAATAAAAAGAAAATAATTGAATTGAACTCTAACATTTTTGTAAAGTATATATAAGGATAAAAATAAAGAAAGACTAGTTTGGCTCCCGTCTGTTATCTATCTATCTATCTATTTGCTTTTTTTTCCTTTTCTTTATTGTTAAATTATTTGCACTTTTTCTGTAATTGTATTCTTGCTCTGTAAAGCCATTTGAGATGCATTTCATGTCATGAAAGCTGACTATGCAAATTATTATTATTATTATTAATATTATTATTATTATTATAGAGTTTCTCTTTTGGGTCTTCAGCTAAAAAAAATGACTCTAGTGTCTCTAGTGACTCTAGTCTAGTTATTCTGTAGTAACCTCACCAGTCTAAGACTGGCAGTCTTACTAAAATACCCTTTTACTACACTTCCCATGATGCATTGCGGCCGTCCATGGTCCAACAACATCCGGGTTCAGAGTTGAGGAGCGGTACAGTGAGACATGCGTGCAGATTCAGAATGTGTTTTACAGTAATAATAATAACAGTTTTTAACAGTGATTTATAAATGTTTTTAATGTATTGATCCATGATGTCTGTGAACAATAAGTTAATGTTTTTAATCCATAAACATCTGAAGGACAACGGTTTCCACCAGGCTGCACAGAAAGTCACCAAACAGCACGAGACTCTGGTAACAAAGTATCAACTTTATATCAACTTTATATCCATCAACTCTTTGATCATTCATTTAGTGCATGCTGCTCTTTATACAAACACTTTCTGCAGGGCTTGCAGATCTGATCTGCGATTATTGCAGATCTACAATGCTTTATTGTTCTATGTTGTATTCATCTGAAAGCACTAGAGTACAGAAGTCCTGACGTCACTGTCTCATCCCCTGGGTCGTGGAAGTCATTTCTCTATAGAGAATAACATCGGGTCTTCAAAATCGTCTCATATATGAATTATGATCCATAAATAAACAAAGTGTCTCGGCGCTGTTGTCGATGAGGCTTTGTATTGTTTATGATAGTCAGTCACTCATATTTCATACAGTCTGTTTATGGAGAAAATTTAACTCATTTTGTCTGAAGTAACATTAATGTTTTCTCACCGTCAGTTGATGCTTCATATCCATAAGAGTCAAACCTCCGGGTTATTAGTTTATTTATGGAACACACTTCTTATTATTATTAAACACGTCTATGGGGATTCACAACGGGGGAAACCAAGACCCAGGTAGGATGAGTTAACGACGTCAGTCTTCGGTGCTCTATGCTTGTTGCAGATCTGCTATTTTCTTATCTTCGCAGAGTGACAGCAGGTTGTGGTTCATATTATGCAACAGGTTTAGCCTTTAGATCAAGACTATCATAGATGTATTTTATACAGTCTGACTTTTACTTTAGTATCTACGAGAGTCTTAGCTCCACCCCCCCCCCCCCCCAGTTTGTCCTGGAATGTCACCAGTAAAGCCTGTATTTCTACAAACATGTACAAATGATAAATATAAGGTGTTTACCCGCTTGTCCTAAATGTTAACTAGGTGTACGGAGTGTTTGTGTAATGTATTAATCCATATTATTCAATAAAGAAGTGTTTTAATCCCGTCTGTGGCCGATTCTGTCGGAAGTTCCCAATGGGCGGTAGTAACGGGGCGCATCTGGTGAAAGACGGAATTACACTCAATGTAAACAGGAAGTAAACGAGGGAGGAAATGGGTTTAATGGAATTAAAACATTAACATTCCTAAAAAGTGTACTTAAGTACAGTACTTGAGTAAATGTACTTTAGTTACTTTACACCACTGGTTATATGACAACTGTATGTATTAACATTGTGTCTAGTTATATATCAGTGTATTTATTAACACTGTGTGTGTGTGTGTGTGTGTGTGTGTGTGTGTGTGTGTGTGTGTGTGTGTGTGTGTGTGTGTGTGTGTGTGTGTGTGTGTGTGTGTGTGTGTGTGTGTGTGTGTGAGTGAAACAGACTACAGAACAGATCTCCAGTAAACCAGGCTGATATAAAGACACACATAATGCTGGTAAGTCATAGAACTTCATACCAAACAAGATCCTCTTTGACTCTGTGATCTTTGTCTCTCTGTCAAGCAAAGGAAACACTATTATAACATTATAAAAGGACATTTAATAGGATTCATAAAAATAAATAATAAACATTCATAGATACAGTTACATACATAATAAACATTCATAGATACAGTTACATACATAATAAACATTCATAGATACAGTTACATACATAATAAACATTCATAGATACAGTTACATACATAATAAACATTCATAGATACAGTTACAGTGCAGAAGAGAAAAGAAACATAACTCAATCAAAAGCTAAAATAAATCTCATGAGTGGATTTGTGTTTATTTGTCCATAAAGTCCTGATCTATGATCAGTGAAACAATATGAAAGGATCTGTTTACTAAATAATGAACAATATGTAGAATTATGATGTTTAGGTTTGTATCATTAAACTGTTCTATATACAGCCACACAGTTGAAGAAATCACACATTGAGGCTTTAACCTTTGATGTTATGAAATATCCCAGAGCTTTAGTGTTTTATAGAAGATGTTTCTGAACATTTATTCTATTGTTAGTTTGACTCTTTATAATAACCTTTAATCTGATCAAAATCACTGAAATCAGTCAGACTGAGAACTGGGTCCATTATATGCTCTTAGACTGCCATCTAGTGACCAAACACAGTAATGACACATGGAACTAGACATGGACACATAGTGAAGTCTATGATGAATCCTACAAAGAAGCATCCATATTCATAAACACTGTTTCTAGAGTCCTGTAACAACTTGTGTTCACCATATTTATCATATCTATTTATTGTAGATATATTATTTTGTCAGACAGGAACAAATACTGTATTTACTGTAAGGATGTTTTTTCTCATGTGCTGCAGGCTGTTGACAGATCCAGGTAGAACATGTTTGAAGACAAGAACCCTCGCCCCAAAACACACTCGCCCCGGGTCAAATCTGGCGACCTCGGAACGGTCGCCACCAGGTATTCCTATCCTCAGTAAAACTATGTCTAAACCTAACCTTATTCCTAACCTTAACCTCAGTAAAACTATGTCTAACCCTAACCTTATTCCTAACCTTAACCTCAGTAAAACTATGTCTAAACCTAACCTTATTCCTAACCTTAACCTCAGTAAAACTATGTCTAAACCTAACCTTATTCCTAACCTTAACCTCAGTAAAACTATGTCTAAACCTAACCTTATTCCTAAACTTAACCTCAGTAAAACTATGTCTAAACCTAACCTTATTCCTAACCTTAACCTCAGTAAAACTATGTCTAAACCTAACCTTATTCCTAACCTTAACCTCAGTAAAACTATGTCTAAACCTAACCTTATTCCTGACCTTAACCTCAGTAAAACTATGTCTAAACCTAACCTTATTCCTAACCTTAACCTCAGTAAAACTATGTCTAAACCTAACCTTATTCCTAAACTTAACCTCAGTAAAACTATGTCTAAACTTAACCTTATTCCTAACCTTAACCTCAGTAAAACTATGTCTAAACCTAACCTTATTCCTAACCTTAACCTCAGTAAAACTATGTCTAAACCTAACCTTATTCCTAACCTTAACCTCAGTAAAACTATGTCTAAACCTAACCTTATTCCTAACCTTAACCTCAGTAAAACTATGTCTAAACCTAACCTTATTCCTAAACTTAACCTCAGTAAAACTATGTCTAAACCTAACCTTATTCCTAAACTTAACCTCAGTAAAACTATGTCTAAACCTAACCTTATTCCTAAACTTAACCTCAGTAAAACTATGTCTAAACCTAACCTTATTCCTTACCTTAACCTCAGTAAAACTATGTATAAACCTAACCTTATTCCTTAACCTTAACCTCAGTAAAACTATGTCTAAACCTAACCTTATTCCTCACCTTAACCTCAGTAAAACTATATCTAAACCTAACCTTATTCCTAACCTTAACCTCAGTAAAACTATGTCTAAACCTAACCTTATTCCTAACCTTAACCTCATTAAAACTATGTCTAAACCTAACCTTATTCCTAACCTTAACCTCAGTAAAACTATGTCTAAACCTAACCTTATTCCTAACCTTAACCTCAGTAAAACTATGTCTAAACCTAACCTTATTCCTAAACGTAACCTCAGTAAAACTATGTCTAAACCTAACCTTATTCCTTAACCTTAACCGCGTTGTGATTGTCATGCAAGAATGTAGGAGCTGGCCAATCAGAGGCAGTAACGTAGGACGCGCAGCTTGTCAGTCACCGCGGGGAGGCGGGACATGGGAAGTGGAGCAGAGTGTGAGAGAGGAGCTTAAGTTTTACTAAATTATTAAAAATGTTAAACGGCATCGCCGATCCGAGCGGATTAATGCAGCTTTCTGACGCGCTACTATTGCTTTTCTGGGAACCTTTGAGAAATCTCTGCAACTTCTAAGCGACGAGCTATTAGCCCGAGACCAGACAGTGGTAGCAACGAGTACGAGAGAGAGTGGTTTGAGCGTCAAGGGACCCTGGATACCGCCTTCCCAAATACATAAAAGGTAAACAGGGTCCTGAAAGGGGCTCTCTGGTAGGCTGCTCCAGAGTCTGGGGGCCTTTATGGCAAACATATCCTTTGGTCACCAAGGTAGCCTTATGAATGTCCAGTAGAGCAGATGATCTAAGGGAACACACTGGCACACATAGGGTTCTACCGTATCACATCCATAGTTGTAGTCCAGACAGGAGGGTGGTCTCAGGGTGGTATATAGTATCACATACATAGTTGTAGTCCAGACAGGAGGGTGGTCTCAGGGTGGTATATAGTATCACATACATAGTTGTAGTCCAGACAGGAGGGTGGTCTCAGGGTGGTATATAGTATCACATACATAGTTGTAGTCCAGACAGGAGGGTGGTCTCAGGGTGGTATATAGTATCACATACATAGTTGTAGTCCAGACAGGAGGATGGTCTCAGGGTGGTATATAGTATCACATACATAGTTGTAGTCCAGACATAGTATCACATACATAGTTGTAGTCCAGACAGGAGGTTGGTCTCAGGGTGGTATATAGTATCACATACATAGTTGTAGTCCAGACAGGAGGGTGGTCTCAGGGTGGTATATAGTATCACATACATAGTTGTAGTCCAGACAGGTCCAGTACAGTCCAGTACAGTAGGATACAGGCTCTATCATAGATATATATAAACACTAGATGACTCACCCGCGCTGCTGGCCAATGGAGTACGACGTTGCCACATGGCGGCCATCTTGCGACAGTCAGCTGTCTCATTCATAACATTATGTCTATGGTACATGTTCTATTGAAATAACCATAGCGTGCTCAATTTACATCCCATTTTCAAACGGTCTGGTGTGTTGTAAACACCAAAGATGTAGTCATGATACTGCACACGTAATGTTATTGTCATATAAAGTCCATGATTATAATTATAAGTATGCAGTATCATAACTACATCTTTGGTGTTTACAACACACCAAACCGTTTGAAAATGGGATGTAAATTGAGCACGCTATGGTTATTTCAATAGAACATGTACCATAGACATAATGTTATGAATGACTGTCACAAGATGGCCGCGGTTGAGCTACGCTTGCGACGCCCCCTTGAGCCATCTAGCCTTTCTTCTATATATCTATGGGCTCTATGCACAGCAGACATACTGTAAAGAAACTGGGCCTCTTCCTTACTTCCTTCACAGGTTGTTACTAATGAAGGCTCTGTTCCATGCTGCTCAAACAGAGTCAGGGTGTTGACTCACTGGAAACACTCTGCTACACCAGAGGGTCTCAAAGTGTGGTCCAGGGACCCTCATGGTTCCTTGAGGGGGGTTCAAAATGGCCCCTGACGGGTGTGTGTAACTCTGAGAGTGTAACAAATGGAACCAAATGGACCCGTACGGGTCCATTTGGTTCCATTTGTACACTCTCAGAGTTATAGGGGTACATTGTGCTACACTAAATGGAACAGAGCCTTCATTAGAATCATTGGTAACAACCTGTGAAGGAAGTAAGGAAGAGGCCCGGTTTCTTTACAATATGTCTGCTGTGCCTGTTGTCATTTTAACCCTTTCTGATACACTTTGATACAATGTTGCGGTACATTTTAAAAAGCTCTTTTTTTGTAATTGATAAATGAATATATTTCTAACCTCATGACCTTCTTCTCCAGTTTGAAGTCTTTATTATAGTTCCTTTACTCTGCCTTGAATGATAAATAAAACACTTTTTAAACTGTAAACACACGTCTCTGCTCCTCCTTATCATGATCAACCTGTGGTCTGGTATTCAGTGTATATGGTGCATTCTATGGTATTCTCTGCTCCTCCTTATCATTATCAACCTGTGGTCTGGTATTCAGTGTATACGGTGCATTCTATGGTATTCTCTGCTCCTCCTCATCATGATCAACCTGTGGTCTGGTATTCAGTGTATACGGTGCATTCTATGGTATTCTCTGCTCCTCCTTATCATGATCAACCTGTGGTCTGGTATTCAGTGTATATGGTGCATTCTATGGTATTCTCTGGGTGAAACTCCCAGGGTGGCGTAGTCTGGGATCCTGTTTCCAGGCCTAATATAAGGGCCCTGGTTACGTTTGGTGTAAGTGGGCGGGACAGAGCACTGGGTGGGAGGAGCTAGGTGAGAAAGTGACCAGCAATGATTTTCATTGGTTTGATCAAAGTAATGTGTATTCAGTGTGTTTGTCCCAATACCACTGTGTGTGTGTGTGTGTGTGTGTGTGTGTGTGTGAGTTGTGTAATCTAGAGAGAGCCTCTGCTGCTCCAGAGCGGGTCCAGACTTTAAAGGGATAGTTCACCCCCAAAATGACTTTTTTCCTATCGATTATTAGACCAAATGGACCCTTACAGGTCTGTAACTCTGAGAGTGTACAAATGGAACCAAATGGACCCTGTCACAGGGCAACCCGTGCCCTATAGACATTAATAAGGAGCGTTGCACACACACACACACACACACACACACACACACACACACACACACACGGCACAGCTGCTTCCCAATGCATTCACCAGCAAGCCGGCTGGGAACAGTATTTAGTGTTTGTTGTATTGCATGTGTCCTTATATGTATATATGTGAAGACATTCTAACACTCAGTGACTGAAAGGGTTTTTAAATGTTTATTGATGGACACTGTGTGGGGAAGTTGAATTGTTTGTTTGGTCACATGACTTTCCTCTGCAGTGCTGGCAATCCTGTTGATTGGACTGGACCAAGCACTGTAGAGGAGGAGGGGTGTGTGTTTATGTTGGTATTATGTTTTGCCTTTATTAGTTAATAATGTGTGAATAAATTGGCGCCTGAGAAACATTGTAATGAACATATTTAACTTACTTCATTATGACGTCATTGTGTAAAATAACTCATGGGCCTTAGGTAGGCTTGTTTGAGTTAACAGAGTTACCAGTTAGTAATCATGTGATGGTTTGTCTCACCTGATTAAAAAGCTACAGGTGAAGTTATTAGTTCAGTTTGTCTTGAGGCTAACTGTGGAGACATCCAGGGGAGAGCTACCAGGACCTTTGTATAAGGTTTTCCCTGATATAGTTTCTTAAAGGTTAATTTCACTTTTAAAAACTAAAGCGGTCAATACTGTCTACTCAAGCTTTAAGGATAACCTTGGACAGTTTTTAAATTGCTTGATTCAGTATTTCGCCCCCTTCCTATACAAACCCATTGTAAATTCAAATTCCATTTTAATCATGTTAGATTCATCAGATACACCCGCCCTTGGTTCTGGTGACTGATATTGTCCTAATACGTGAGGAGACTGTTTTTGCAGTCACTCTTTTAATATTATTTTTTTGTTAATTGGAAAATGAAAACAATTAAATACAATTGAAAAAATGTATTAAATAAATGAAAAAACACAGACCCCTCAAGGAGGGCAGGATGAGTCACCAGAACCAAGAACGGGTGTTTTGGATAAATCTAACATGTTAAAAATGGAGTTTAAAGTTATAATGGGATAGCATAGGAAGGGGGCGTGTCTGATAAAATGAATATCAAATGTCTAAATACTGAATCAAGCAACTTAAATTCTATCTAGGGGGCTCACAAAAGCCTGAGTAGATGATAAAATGACCCAATCCTTTTTTGAAAGTGAAATATCCCTTTAAGTATCTGGTTTGTTTCATTTCTTTAGCTGTCAAGTGTTTATTCAGTTCAGTTATTTGGAGCTTTGTTTTGGCCAGTGTTTAATTTTGAATTATTATTTTTGCCCGGGCCTGCACTGTGAATTACCCTACGCTTTGACCTCTGAGAGTGTACAAATAGAACCAAATGGACCCTTACAGGTCTTCAACTCTGAGAGTGTACACATGGAACCAAACAGGAATACAAGGCTGTATGTTTGGTGTTTCATCATCCAGGTAAAACATGCATTTATTTACTAACTGCTGATACTGTTGTGAATGTCTTTATATTAATATGATGCTGTTTGTCTTTGTTACATTGATGCTGTTTAGTTGTCGTTGTGTCAGTGTACAACCACCAGTGTAATAATGTAATAACTCTTACCAGGTCAGATCCTATGTGTGCATTTATGTACATTTATTGATATTGTAACAACTTTAAACTGTCTGAAAGCTGCTCCTTGTAGGCTGCAGTTGCTCAATACAACCAGCAAGCGTAGTCAGAAAAACATTTCTCAGACTGATAGACTTTTAGACAACTGAAGATAAACGTGTGCGTGTAATAAAAACCTGATAATACACACACACACACACACACGGCATGATGAACACAGCATGCACACAGCATGATGAACACAGCCTGAACATGGCTTGATGAACACGGTATAAAACTGTGCGGCCTTCTCTCATTGCACACCTGACCACAATCACCCACTGCCAGGTATATAATGGTAACCATAGTAACCACCCACTGATTGACATGACATCATTCTTATTACCAAGGCCACACCATTCATTTAAATAGAACAAAAGTGTAATTTGGCTCCAACAGTTATTTTATTTATTATTATTGTTGCTTTTTATTTCTCTCTGACTCGGTCAAGGCAGAGGGCCACCGATCTGTCTGTGTTTGTGCGTGTGTGTAATATTAGAGGTCAGGTCTGTTTGTCTCCGTCTTTGTGCCTGTGGTTTATGTATGGTGTATGTATGCCGTTTGTGGCAGTGTGTGTGTGTGTGTGTGTGTGTGTGTCAGGGTGTAACAGAGCTGACTGTATCTCTGTATCAACACAGTGAGAGCTGCTACAATGTATCTCTGTATCAACACAGTGAGAGCTGCTACACTGTATCTCTGTATCAACACAGTGAGAGCTGCTACACTGTATCTCTGTATCAACACAGTGAGAGCTGCTACACAGTATCTCTGTATCAACACAGTGAGAGCTGCTACACTGTATCTCTGTATCAACACAGTGAGAGCTGCTACACTGTATCTCTGTATCAACACAGTGAGAGCTGCTACAATGTATCTCTGTATCAACACAGTGAGAGCTGCTACACTGTATCTCTGTATCAACACAGTGAGAGCTGCTACACAGTCACAGACTATGAGAGACAATATGAAGTGTCTATAACAGGCTGATAGAAATAACATCTGGACAACCTGGACGGCAGGTTGCCCAGATGTTAGAGGTTAGTGGTTCCAATCCCTGCCTGGCCAGATGGCACAATGACAGCTGGCAATATGGGGTCTCTTCAGCTTATAGGGCATAGCAGTGGTGGCCATTTTCTGGTTCCACTCCAAAATAGTCAATGCATTTTCCCCATTGACATTTCCATAAATATTTATATCAATTAATTTAAGCCTAGAATCAAGCCATCCAGGGTCCTGGTGAATCATGACCATAAAACATTTTTTTCTGTGATTTATTTTTTATTTAGTACTTTTACTCGAGTAAAATGTAGAATTCCTGACTTTTGCTTGTTGTATCATTCCTATGGCTAAATTATATTATAATTGTATTATGTATTAATAATCACTGTTTAAAAACATTCTAGTGTGTCTAACATTTTATTCATAGATTTAATTTATTTTTTATTCACTCAAAACATAAAGCACCCACTGACCACTTATAATAACTATGATATATTACATTGTACAACTATGATAATTATAATACACTATGATCCTGGTCAAAAGAAAAGGTCTGTGAGTGACCAGTAATTATTAAGTAATGATACTTAACCTTATCAGTCGCTATAAAAGGCTTTATAATGTGTTATGATTGCATCAGTACTTATGAGTGTTTATAGATATAATTCTACTGTGTTATAATCACATTATAATTCATTATAAGTATTTATAGAGAGTTATAGACATGTGCTTCATGTCTTCACATACAGGGTCATTTAGGGTCACAGAATGATGGTGATGCAGTAAAATACAGAGAGAAGTTCTTCTGTCTTTGTGGAAAACAACTAAATGATGGAGTTAAACACAAACACTAATTCCACACAGTTCTTTATATCTGTCAACCAGACCAGTGACAATAAAGTAGACAATATAATTGTGTGTGTGTGTGTGTGTGTGTGTGTGTGTGTGTGTGTGTGTGTGTGTGTGTGTGTGTGTGTGTGTGTGTGTGTGTGTGTGTGTGTGTGTGTGTGTGTGTGTGTGTGTGTGTGTGTGTGTGTGTGTGCGAGAATGGCAATAATGGTGGCGCTTTAGTATTTTAGCCACTAGGTACACAATATCTTTAAAGAAGTGTTCCTACCCGGTTTGAGTCAAAGAGACGTAAGTTAGCACCAATATCCCTAAAACTGTATGAGCAGCCGCTTGAGCAGGTTAAAGTTATACGATTTCTGGGGATGTGGTTCAAAGAAAGATTAACATGGAAGGCTCATTTAGAGAAGGTCAAGGTCAAGTGTAAAAAAAGTCATAAATATTCTCTGGTGTTTGTCAGGACAGGATTGGGGAGCAAGCAGAGCAGCGCTGCAAGGTATTTATTGGACACTCATGAGATCTGTACTGGATTATGGGTGTATAGCCTCTATGGAGTCAAACCTCAAGATGCTCCATGTAGTACAGGCACAAGCTCTGTGAATCTAGTGGAGCATTTAAAACCTCACCTGTGTCAGCCATGCAGGTGGAAATGTGAGAAATGCCATTAAGGATGAGGAGAGTGAAGTTAATGCTGGCATATTGGGTTAACCTCCAGGGGCAGACAGAGTAACATACATCCTACAAAGAGTGTGTTAGTGGATTGCTGGGAGCATGAGTGGAACTGCATGAGTTTTGGGTGGATTGGTAATGCAAAGGCAGGAGGTATAGGGCTAAATGAACTGGAGTACAGTACAGTCACACAGTGACAATCCCTCCCATACCTCCCTGGCTATGTACATGGCCGTGTGTAGACCTTGGGGTACAGCAGGAAATAAAGAGCAAGCCAAAGTTTACTCCAGTGGGGTACACAGTCCAGACATATTGTGAGCAGAGGTATCCAGACTCAGTGTTCTTATATACAGATGGCTCCAAAGACCCTGTATCAGGATGTGCAGGGTCAGCTGTGTACATCCCAGTAAGCAAGGTAAATATTAGGAGAAGACTAACAGACCATGTGTCTGTGTATACAACAGAGTTGGTGGTGATAATCATAGCCTTACAATGGATTATAAATGAAATATATATGATTTTGTTTAGAGTAGAAAAGAAAGGAATAACAACACCATTCCTGTGAGTCCCAGCTCATGCTGGTGTAGAGGGAAATGAGCATGCAGACAGTCTGGCCAAACAAACACTAAGATTTAGACAGATAGACATGAAGGTACCATAAAGTAAGAGTGAAATCAAACCAATGATCAGGGCTTATACACAGTCAGTGTGGCAGGAATACTGGGATGAGGGGGAGGTTGGAAGACACATGTACAATATCCAAAAGCAGGTCTGTACTGAGAGGGCGGTGGGCTGGAAGAGGAAGGAGGAGAGTATCATCACGAGGTTGAGAATAGGACATTCAGGGCTGAATGATTCACATAGAATAGGGAAGCACCCGACAGGGAAATGTACAGAGTGTGACGAACAGGAAACAGTAGAACATGTACTTCTCCAATGTGGGAAGTACAACAGTGAGAGGAATCAATTATATCAGGAGTTGGAAAAGGGGAAACATCATGATTTAACACTGTCAGGTCTCTATAGGGAAAGCAGCAGGGTAAATATATGATAATATCATTAGATACATAAGAGAAACCCAGTTAGTCAATAGAATATAGAGTTTTATTTTTATTTATTGGTTTACTGTACATGTCCAGTTCACAATCCAGTCCAGCTGGTGGCGGTAATGCTCCTTAAATGGTTGCCAACTGCCAAAAAACACGAAGAAAAGAAGAAGAAGAACTTCCTGTTTACATTTCATACAAACATGGCAGCAGCAGGTCAGAGCATAGTTATAACATTTTAATGTTTCATTATGAACCATGAGACACTGAGGAGACTAGAGACACATTAAACTATGAACCATGAGACACTGAGGAGACTAGAGACACATTAAACTATGAACCATATGAGACACTGAGGAGACTAGAGACACATTAAACTATGAACCATGAGACACTGAGGAGACTAGAGACACATTAAACGGTCAACACTGCAGACCTCCATGAAAGGACCCCTATTATTAGAGCACTGAAGTCTGACGTCATTGACTCATCCTACCTGGGTCTTGGTTTCCCCCGTTGTGAATCCCCATAGACGTGTTTAATAATAATAAGAAGTGTGTTCCATAAATAAAGTAATAACCCGGAGGTTTGACTCTTATGGATATGAAGCATCAACTGACGGTGAGAAAACATTAATGTTACTTCAGACAAAATGAGTTAAATTTTCTCCATAAACAGACTGTATGAAATATGAGTGACTGACTATCATAAACAATACAAAGCCTCATCGACAACAGCGCCGAGACACTTTGTTTATTTATGGATCATAATTCATATATGAGACGATTTGAAGACCCGATGTTATTCTCTATAGAGAAATGACTTCCACGACCCAGGGGATGAGACCGTGACGTCAGGACTTCTGTACTCTATGATGACAAGCCAATGCCTTTCTTGGCTTTTTTATTTCCTATTAGCCATAGTGGTGGAAAAAGTACTGAAATGTTTTACTTAAGTAAAAGTATGTAGAAATACTGTTACAAGTAAAAGTCTGTGTAATCAAAATGTACTTGAGTAAAAGTACAAAAGTATCGGCATCAAAATATACTTAAAGTACCAAAAGTAAAAGTACTCTTATTATGCAGTTTCACAAGTTATCATGTCTCTAAAATGTATAAAAATCTCTTGAAAATAGCAGATCTACAAGCTCACAACACGTCACATTTTGAGCTTGTAGATCTGCTATTTTCAAATAGACAAAGTTTAAATACTGAAGAGGTTAATGTGTTGTAATAATTCAAGTAACTAGTAAAGTAAACATTCCCATGTGAGTATAAATACCACTCTGTTTTTAAACTGTTTGACTGCATGAGGTGATATTAGTCATCAATTCATGTCTTATTTACCATTAAGGACAGATTTAAATGGACTGTTTTATAATTAACATGTTTCCACTAACCACACACACACACACACACACACACACACACACACACACACACACACACACACACACACACACACACACACACACACACACACACACACACACACACACACACGTTTTATATTTGTGATGATGTTGTATTTTGGTGTTATATTGTTTATGCTGTGTTGATGAATTGAATTGAATATATAGGAGCTCAATGGAAACAAGTTGTTCTCCTTTTAGACTAAGTGTGTGACTGTACTGTGATGTTTGTATTTATGTCTAATACAATATTCAATCAATCAATCAAGGCTCAGCTCCAGCAGCTCTGCATACTGTGGGTCTTTGGTAGATGCTCTTCAGGCAGGACTGGAAAGGTGTTTTGGATGCTTGGTGATCCAGAGGTTCAGGACCTGCTGGACACGTGATGAAGACATCCTATAACATGGTAAATGCTGCTGATGCTCTTTACTTTATTGATGATGAGGACATTTTGTCATTTGAAGTGTCCATAATGTACTGAGATATTGTTTCTGTCAATGTAAGTCATGTTTACTAAATGACAACCTTTACTAATCCTCATGTGTATGAAAAGTACTTTAGCAAAACATTTCAGCATTAAAATGTCTAATTTAGGGCTGGGATTTGATTTAAAAAATAATCTAATTAATTAGAGGCTTTGTAATTAATTAATAAAAATTAATAGCATGTTTAATATCAATATTTGACCTGAGAAGCAATTTATGTTCAGTTAAAACAGATTTTAGTAAATGAGTGAATTGAGTGAAGTTTAAGCAACAAAATATAGTAGTTTTGTATCAATGTGGTTCTAAACAGACCAACAGATCAGTGCAAGTTTTACCATAAAGTGCATCAATTATAGGAATCTATTCATAGATTCAGGAAGCCTATATGAATTCAAGGATCTTCTGTAAACTCAAACACAAGTAAAACACAATACTTTAAAGTACATTCCAGAACAGTGGAAACACTGACCATTAGGAGAAATAAAAATCACACCCTGTGTGAAGGTAGCGGCGCCTTTGAATACATTATGTCATCGATATGTGTTTATAATGTGTTTATAGCCATGTGTCATGTGAAGCTTGACCAATCACTTTGTTGACGGGTCTGACCAATCAGAGCGTCGACGACAGATAAAGTTAAATTGAGGATCTAACTTTAAATAACTTACCTAGAAGGAGACTTTAGCCAAATAAAAATATATACAAAAAAAAACATGAGGAAATAAAAAATAAACCTTGACATCATAGTGATGTCATGAATAGTCCCCTTGCCTGACAAATCACAACCTTGACGGGCCTGACCAATCAGAACCTTGACGGGCCTGACCAATCAGAACCTTGACGGGCCTGACCAATCAGAACCTTAACGGACTCTTGGATTCTCGATCGTCTCTATCAAACCATTCTGTCATAACGGATGACTGGGTCCCGAACTCAGACTTTCTATACATTCACCCTTCATCTGTTCTTGTATCTTTCTCTTTCTATTCGTCATATTAACTTTAAATAACTTACCTAGACGGAGACTTTAGCCAAATGAATAATAAGATGAAGTCATTGTCATCGTTTATATAGACATCGAATTCTATATTCATGACATCATAGTGATGTCATGAATAGTGACCAATCACAACTTTGGCGCACCTGACCAATCAGAACGTTGACGCACCTGACCAATCAGAACGTTGACGCACCTGACCAATCAGAACGTTGGCGCACCTGACCAATCAGAACGTTGACGCAAAAGCCAGGCATAGAGGGCTAATATCCGCTCTATACCTAAAGGTATAGAGCGGCTAGCGCCGCTAAAAATACCTTATTGTCCAATATCCTGTATGAACAAACCAGACTAACACAAACTAAACCCTGTTTCTTCAAAGGCCATAACACTACCAACAATTTAGTTAGTCCATATTGATTTAAAAACATTAAATAAGACACACCCCTTCAGTCCAACCCTGTAATTAATGAATCAGTTAAAGTCCCAGCTCTTAGTCTAATTCCATGATGTATTGTTTTTATCTAGGTATTAAAACAGTGTTTATTGGGGAAAAGCTTAAATCCTTTGGTTTTGTGCTTTTGTTATTCCATAGGCCTGGACTACATCCAAAGCCATGTGAAGGATCAACCCACGGTGCATTCAGGTCCCAGTCTTCAGATGAGGATGACTTCTTCTCCACCATCAAGCAGGGTAAATAATGCACATGAAAACACAAGCAGCTGCAGTCCTACCTGACCGGTCCAGATGATACCATGAACGTCCTCTAATCTTTACCATCAGTGTGACACCTGGCTCTACCTCAATTCATAAAGTGCATAAATACTATTTCATTGAGCAGCTAGCATGGCTCTAGAGTAACCTCATTGTGTTATGTGATACTGTAAGTAAGTACATTTTATTTATATAGCACTTCTCACAGACAGGACTCACAAAGTGCTTCACATACAGAGAGATTCAAAACAAAACAAGGTATTAAAGCAGGTAGAACAGAAGAAGCTGTACAATTCATCTCCATCAGGACAGCAAATAACACAAAGGTGTAAATAACATCATGTAACATGTGTAAAAGCTTGTTGAAACAGCAGCGTTTTAAGGTTGTTCTTAAACATGTCCACAGAGGCTGTAGTTCTCCAGACATGTGGAAGAGCGTTCTAAAGCCTGGGAGCTACAGCCTGAAAGGCTCTGTCTCCTTTAGTTCTTAGATTAGTGTGTGAACTGTTACCAGACCCTGTTCAGCAGACCTTAGGGCCCTCCCTGGTACATAACGTGGGACCAGGTGGGTTAGGTATTGTGGGGCCTGACCATGCAGAGCTCTATAGGTGAGAGCATAGTGCTTCAGTGCTCTAATAATAGGGGTCCTTTCATGGAGGTCTGCAGTGTTGACCGTTTAATGTGTCTCTAGTCTCCTCAGTGTCTCATGGTTCATAGTTTAATGTGTCTCTAGTCTCCTCAGTGTCTCATATGGTTCATAGTTTAATGTGTCTCTAGTCTCCTCAGTGTCTCATGGTTCATAGTTTAATGTGTCTCTTCTCAGATGGACTCAAACTCATCTTTATGAGTCTCTAAGTTTGTAGTAATCATTGTAATAATAAAGTGATCACTGGTTAGTGTTGATATGCACGGTGCAGAAGGGCTGGTGGAGATGGAGAGAACCTGAAGGTGATAAATGGATGAGCAGAGGAGAAGATAGGCAGAAGAAACAGGAGGTGGACAGGGATTAGGAAGGAGAAGATGGGTGGAAAATAAGAGGAAGGAAGGTGATGGGGTTACGTTTAAAATTAAAAAGGTATTGGTGGCCCAGGTGCAAGACAAACAAAGTATCATAAAAAAGGACTAGAGTGTGCACACTGGTGATGCTGCAAAAAGCTCTGCTTTGTATTTATTGCGTTGGTCAACGTTTGGGCCTGTTCAGACCTTCATCAGGACATGGTGACAGGATTTCCATCCCCCTGGTGCAGCAGTATAGGACATGGTTTTGTGGAAAAATGCAGGGACATTTCAGGTTTATCTTGAGCTCTGGCCTGTATCAGTTATTCTCTTGTTTTGTTATACAATTGTCTGGCATTTTTACTGGTTTTCTGTCTATTAGTGTTCCATACACCTTCAGGACACCTGTAATAGAGTACGCTCTTAGAGCTGACGTTGTTTAGCTTTTTTCCAAGAGACTATTATGACATTTTATTACACGGCTTGGTTGAATGCTCGATTCTGATTGGTCAGTCATCGGTCATTATTTCTCGATAATGACCGCTGAGCTCAATAACGGACCGCTGTGTAATCAGAGACTCAGAACACCTGCTCATGTCAACCTGTGCTGCTTGGTTATATGCTTTATCCAACATGACAGCCATGTAAACAAACAAACAATGTCATTTACAACTAAACGTTGCTCTCAAGAATGTTTTTGAAAACATTTGAAGTGAGAAATAGACGATGCAATGACCGAAAAGTGATTCTATTTGATCCACTGCACTTCCTTGTTTATCGTGGCTACGGTGGAAATACCAAAACGCTCGCCCCAAAACACAGTCGCCCCGGGGCAAATCCGGCGGTATTACAGGCAAATCGGCAGTATATAGAATGGGGGGCGAGTGTGTTTTGGGGCGAGTTTTTTTCTATTTTGTCATTTGTTTTCCGAGGCAAACTCCGCCCAGCCCAATAGGCTACTTATGGAATACTTTCATTGCCGTAAGCAAGGAAATACTTCGTTTTGTTGTTACTTTTGGGTAAATTTATTTATGTATTTCAGGGCGATTAACCACCTCGGCTGCGCCTCGGTGGTTAATCGCCCTGTCGGGCTTTAAATTTCAATAATGACTGCCTCCCCATGCATTATCCCTTGCATAATGCTGAGGGATTCTAGTGGCGATCTCCCTATTATTTAGACCCTGTTCAAACAAAAACACTTCATGTCTATACTGTAGCATGTCACTGTGTTCCCCCTTTTTCTAGTACCTGTTATATTTATGATTAAATGTATTAATCTTGGGATACTTTAAATGTATATTTGTTTATTGCTATGTTGGATCCTGGGATGGGTGCACACTGTTTATATCTAGATATATGTTTTACTTTATGCAAAGCCAACCTCCTGTTGAGTTGACTGTGACCTCACTTACCCTATTGGGGTGAGCCTATCAGTGTGTAGATGTACCCTATATAAACGTGTGTGTGTGTGTGTGTGTGTGTGTGTGTGTGTGTGTGTGTGTGTGTGTGTGTGTGTGTGTGTGTGTGTGTGTGTGTGTGTGTGTGTGTGTGTGTGTGTGTGTGTGTGTGTGTGTGTGTGTGTGTGTGTGTGTGTGTGTGTGTGTGTGTGTGTGTGTGTGCGCGCGCCCTGTTCCACTGTATATGTCCTGATGAAGGTCTGAACAGGCCCAAACGTTGACAAACACAATAAATACAAAGCAGAGCTTTTTGCAGTAATGTTTAAAATGCATTTTATTATTGTCTATAGAATACACAGCCATATATGTCACTTTATTATTTACTGTATCTCCTTTTTAGGAGAGGAGTTTACTACACATGAAGTATGTTTTTGTTCATGTACTTAAGTTGAACGTTTGAGCTTCACTGTGCAGTGTTCACTTTATCTGCTTGAAGTAAGTTTCTCTATGACTAGAATGCACAGCCATACGTCACTTTACTGTCTCTCCTTTAGGAGACAATAGTTTAATTACTAAACATTAAGTGTTTTTGTTTCTGTACTTCAGTTTAACGTTTGAGCTTCACTGCGCAGTGTTCACTGTGCAGTGTTCACTGTGCAGTGAACACTGTGTTCACTGTGCAGTGTTCACTGTGCAGTGAACACTGTGTTTACTGTGCAGTGTTCACATGTGCGTCTACTTGAAGTGTAAAGTTTCTCCACGATGACTGTTTGACTGTGCTGATTAAAACTTACATGATTCGTCACATCACAGTTTGGAAACCAATGTGTATTTGGTGGGGATCTTTTCATTCAAATTATATGACGTATGAGGCTACATTTGGCTTTGCACATTTGGTTAAAATACTTTTTACTTTTACTCTACATTTCAGAGCCTGTACTTTTTTACTTTTAGTTGAGTAATTATTTGAATGTGTACTTCAACTTTTACCAAAGTCGTTTTTTACACAAGTAATTGTACTTCTACTCGAGTACAGAATGTCAGTACTTTTCTCATCTCTGCAGAGGACTGATGGGTCCTTGAAATAGAAATGATAAAACTCCCTGTAGGCTGCAGTCGCTCATTATAACCAGCAGGTGTCATCAGAAAACCATTTCATAGACTGATAGACTTTTTAGACATCTGAAGATATCTTAACTATCAGCAAAAGTATACTCACAGTATCGAATGTAGAAGTACTCTTTATGCAGAATGGTTCATTTAACAATTAAATAATTGTATTGTAATTAGTAATGAGTTAATGTGTTCATTGTATATAATGGACAAATGTCATGTCAGTGGCTCTGAAGATGAAGAACTATTTATGTAGCAGTGAAAAGACTCCTGCTCTCACCTGATTGGCTTAAATGTAGTCACCTGCCTGAAAATGTACTATATTCTGTTTACTAAAGAGCTGGAGAGATCCCTGTGACTTTAATATGTATTTAAATATGTATTTATGTAAATTTAGGGTTAGGGTTATTTTCATAAAATAATATGTATTCTAACTATTTCCCCCATCTTTTTAGACCAACTCTTATTGGAGTCTTAAAGAAAAGGTCATCTGCTCTAGAAGATGAAACTGTTATTCAGTTGTTCTGCAACCAGTTCTTAGTGTATGATAGCTTTGTGTTTCCAGTAGGATCTTAAACAGTTATGAATCATCCTGACTCAGTCTATCTGGGATTTGTCCCAAAGATACAAGGATACAAATGTAGCTGATACTGAAACCCAGAATGATTTAAATAAGTGCTGCTACTTCCTTCCACAAAGGTTGAATTACAGGCAGAGTTCATGGTGGACATTGTTGCCATGGTGACAGAGCTAAATGTATACTGCTAATGCTGTGGTCCTCAAAGTGGGTTGAGGGACCTGGGGGTCCTTGAAGGTGGTCCAAAGGGAACAATACAGGTCTGTAACTCTGAGAGTCCTTTAGGGGGTTCCAGGGGGTCCCCAGCTAAACATGCTAACATACAAGTAGAATCTAAATCACTTTAACCACTTTAACTTTAATATGCATCATGGATATAAGGTTACATTTGAAAAAAAAAAAAAAAAAAAGTTTTGAAAATGTATGTCAGAGATGGATTGGCTATGCAGGACTTTTATAAATATTTACAGTTAAGGGATTATTATTTTTTTGCATAAAGATAAAAGAGTGTAATGCAGGGGCCACACCAATTATTCATATATTTACTGATGCTTATAAGTAATAAAGGTCTTGTAAGTAAGCTATACTTATATAGAATTGTATCATTGAATAAGGACTCCACAATATATGTGAAACAACGATGGAAATAGAGCTGCACATTGATATAAGTGAAGACGTGTGGAAAACACAATCCATGTCCACTAAGTCTCTGACCTGGAGAGACTTTAGTTGTAAAAACAGATCATCTTCTTTATCACTCCAAACAGAAGTCTATTATTATTTTGATCATAAGACCTAAACACCAATTAAATGATTGAATGTCAGTCTCCAGGTTTTCTTCAGCTTATGTTACATAATACATCATTTATGTATGACACTGATTTACTATGACTCTGTATGGCACATAAAAAGTACATAAAACAATGAAATGTACTTTATTTTTGACTTAATGTGTTCATTGTATTTACTTGTTACATTTTAACACAAGTATCTGTATTTTCTACTCCGTACCTTTTCAAAACAGGCTCGTTACTGTAATTTTAATGCATGAAAATGATTAAAATAATATTAATATATATATTTTTAGACCAGAATAGCTGGTTCCAGGCTCCGCCAATCGTATGAAGCGTTACTCGTGGTCCCCTACATGCCAGCTTGTGATTGGCTCTCTGTCAATGTTGTGAAATTTGTCATTGGCTGTAAACCCGGAAACACAGACCACCACCAAAGATTGTTAATTTATGAAGATCCACCATCCCGACTGTAGCCACTAGAGGCGACATGGTACACAAACCCTACACATGGTCTCCTAAGTGGGCGCCGGCGTCTCGTTTACTGGTGCTAGATCCCGCGGGACAGAGAAATGTCGATAATAAAGTAGATTTTCTCCTGATTCAGTCTCTCTGAAAAAATACATTTTAGTGTGAAAAATGTACATAATTATGTGTCTTATGACGATCTGGTCCAATATTTAGTTCAGTGACCATGGAGCTTCAGAAGCTGTAATAATTATAATAATATTAATGATATTAATAATATTAATAATAATAAATGGTTCAGAAGCAAACTGTTCGCATTAGAATGAATAGACTCCAACGTGCTTCCGGTCTCCTAAAAAGGGGCCCCGCCCACTTCACACAGAAACAGGAAGTAAACCGGAGATGGTGGATCTTGCTCGTTATATTATATCTCTATGGTCTTGTAGCCGTATTTGACTCATCCTACCTGGGTCTTGGTTTCCTCCGTTGTGAATCCCCATAGACGTGTTTAATAATAATAAGAAGTGTGTTCCATAAATAAACTAATAACCCGGAGGTTTGACTCTTATGGATATGAAGCATCAACTGACGGTGAGAAAACATTAATGTTACTTCAGACAAAATGAGTTAAATTTTCTCCATAAACAGACTGTATGAAATATGAGTGACTGACTATCATAAACAATACAAAGCCTCATCGACAACAGCGCCGAGACACTTTGTTTATTTATGGATCATAATTCATATATGAGACGATTTGAAGACCCGATGTTATTCTCTATAGAGAAATGACTTCCACGACCCAGGGGATGAGACAGTGACGTCAGGACTTCTGTACTCTATGATGACAAGCCAATGGCTTTCTTGGGTTTTTTAATTCCTATTAGCCATAGTGGTGGAAAAAGTACTGAAATGTTTTACTTAAGTATGTAGAAATACTCTGTTACAAGTAAAAGTCTGTGTAATCAAAATGTACTTGAGTAAAAGTATAAAAGTATTGGCATCAAAATATACTTAAAGTACCAAAAGTAAAAGTACTCTTATTATGCAGTTTCACAAGTTATCATGTCTCTAAAATGTATAAAAATCTCTTGAAAATAGCAGATCTACAAGCTCACAACACCTCGCATTTTGAGCTTGTAGATCTGCTATTTTCAAATAGACAAAGTTTAAATACTGAAGTGGTTAATGTATATGTGTTGTAATACTTCAAGTAACTAGTAAAGTAAACATTCCCATGTGAGTATATATACCACTCTGTTTTTAAACTGAGTGACTGCATGAGGTGATATTAGTCATCAATTCATGTCTTATTTACCATTAAGGACAGATTAAAATGGAATAATTTATAATTAACATGTTTCCACTAACTACACACACACACACACACACACACACACACACACACACACACACACACACACACACACACACACACACACACACACGTTTTATATTTGTGATGATGTTGTATTTTGGTGTTATATTGTTTATGCTGTGTTGATGAATTGAATTGAATATATAGGAGCTCAATGGAAACAAGTTGTTCAACTTTTAGACTAAGTGTGTGACTGTACTGTGATGTTTGTATTTATGTCTAATACAATATTCAATCAATCAATCAAGGCTCAGCTCCAGCAGCTCTGCATACTGTGGGTCTTTGGTAGATGCTCTTCAGGCAGGACTGAAAGGTGTTTTGGATGCTTGGTGATCCAGAGGTTCAGGACCTGCTGGACACGTGATGAAGACATCCTATAACATGGTAAATGCTGCTGATGCTCTTTACTTTATTGATGATGAGGACATGTTGTCATTTGAAGTGTCCATAATGTACTGAGATATTGTTTCTGTCAATGTAAGTCATGTTTACTAAATGACAACCTTTACTAATCCTCATGTGTATGAAAAGTACTTTAGCAAAACATTTAGCATTAAAATGTCTAATTTAGGGCTGGGACTTGATTAAAAGAATAATCTAATTAATTAGAGGCTTTGTAATTAATTAATAGTATGTTTAATCATATATCAATATTTGACCTGAGAAGTAATTTATTTTCAGTTAAAACATATTTTAGTAAATGAGTGAATCAATGAGTGAATACATACGTTTAAGCAACAACATATAGTAGTTTTTTATCAAGGTGGGTTTAAACAGACCAACAGATCAGTGCAAGTTTTACCATAAAGTGCAGCAATTATAGGAATCTATTCATAGATTCAGGAAGACTATATGAATTCAAGGACCTTCTGTAAACTCAAACACAAGTAAAACACAATACTTTAAAGTACATTCCAGAACAGTGGAAACCCTGACCATTAGGAGAAATAAAAATACCTTATTGTCCAATATCCTGTATGAACAAACCAGACTAACACAAACAAAACTCTCTGCTGCTTCAAAGGCCATAACATTACCAACAATTTAGTTAGTCCATATTGATTTAAAAACATTAAATAAGACAAACCCCTTCAGTCCAACCCTGTAATTAATGAATCAGTTAAAGTCCCAGCCCTTAGTCTAATTCCATGATGTATTGTTTTTATCTAGGTATTAAAACAGTGTTTATTGGGGAAAAGCTTAAATCCTTTGGTTTTGTGCTTTTGTTATTCCATAGGCCTGGACTACATCCAAAGCCATGTGAAGGATCAACCCACGGTGCATTCAGGTCCCAGTCTTCAGATGAGGATGACTTCTTCTCCACCATCAAGCAGGGTAAATAATGCACATGAAAACACAAGCAGCTGCAGTCCTACCTGACCGGTCCAGATGATACCATGAACGTCCTCTAATCTGTACCATCAGTGTGACACCTGGCTCTACCTCAATTCATAAAGTGCATAAATAGTATTTCATTGAGCAGCTAGCATGGCTCTAGAGTAACCTCATTGTGTTATGTGATACTGTAAGTAAGTACATTTTATTTATATAGCACTTCTCACAGAGAGGACTCACAAAGTGCTTCACATACAGAGAGATTCAAAACAAAACAAGGTATTAAAGCAGGTAGAACAGAAGAAGCTGTACAATTCATCTCCATCAGGACAGCAAATAACACAAAGGTGTAAATAACATCATGTAACATGTGTAAAAGCTTGTTGAAATAGCAGCGTTTTAAGGTTGTTCTTAAACATGTCCACAGAGGCTGTAGTTCTCCAGACATGTGGAAGAGCGTTCTAAAGCCTGGGAGCTACAGCCTGAAAGGCTCTGTCTCCTTTAGTTCTTAGATTAGTGTGTGAACTGTTACCAGACCCTGTTCAGCAGACCTTAGGGCCCTCCCTGGTACATAACGTGGGACCAGGTGGGTTAGGTATTCTGGGGCCTGACCATGCAGAGCTCTATAGGTGACTCACCAGGACCTTGAAATGGACCCTGAAGTTAACAGGAAGCTGTAGTTCTCAGATGGACTCAAACTCATCTTTATGAGTCTCTAAGTTTGTAGTAATCATTGTAATAATAAAGTGATCACTGGTTAGTGTTGAGATGCACGGTGCAGAAGGGCTGGTGGAGATGGAGAGAACCTGAAGGTGATAAATGGATGAGCAGAGGAGAAGATAGGCAGAAGAAACAGGAGGTGGACAGGGATTGGGAAGGAGAAGATGGGTGGAAAATAAGAGGAAGGGTAACGTTTAAAATGCACTTTATTATTGTGTACAGAATGCACTTTATTATTTACTGTGTCTCCTTTTTAGGAGAGGAGTTTACTACACATGAAGTATGTTTTTGTTCATGGACTTAATGAACGTTTGAGCTTCACTGTGCAGTGTTCACTTTTATCTGCTTGAAGTAAGTTTTTCTATGACAGGGGTCTTAAACAGGGGGCAGAGTTACTACAGGGGGTCCGCCAAATCTTTGTGTGATATGATTCTTTTTTAACCTTAACCACTTGAACCCTAACATCCCTTTTCTGAGGAGAACTTTAGCCAAAAATAGCCGATCTACAAGCTCACAACGCCTCGCGCTGCGAGGCGTTGTGAGCTTGTAGATCGGCTATTTTTCTGTCTCTCTGTCTCTTTTTACTGTCTCTCCTTTAGGAGACAATAGTTTAATTACTAAACATTAAGTGTTTTTGAGGTTACAGTTGGCTTTGCACATCCGGTAAAAATACTTTTTACTTTTATTCTTAAAGAACATTTCAGAGCCTGTACTTTTTTACTTTTACTTGAGTAATTATTTGAATATGTACTTCAACTTTTACCAAAGTCGTTTTTTACACAAGTAATTGTACTTCTACTCGAGTACAGAATGTCAGTACTTTTATCATCTCTGCAGAGGACTGATGGGTCCTTGAAATAGAAATGATAAAACTCCCTGTAGGCTGCAGTCGCTCTTTATAACCAGCAGGTGTCATCAGAAAAACATTTCATAGACTGATAGACTTTTTAGATATCTGAAGATATCTGATCTATCATCAAAAGTATACTCACTGCATCACATGTAAAAGTACTCTTTATGCAGAATGGTTAATTTAACAATTCAATAATTTTATCGTAATTAGTAATGAGTCTGAATCTGTCATTGTATTTAATGGGACAAATGTCATGTCAGTGGCTCTGAAGATGAACTATTTATGTTTAACATGTAGCAGTGAAAAGACTCCTACATGTAATAAGTACATTACTGAAGTAAATGTTAGTTAGAGTCCATCACTGCTATTAACTAAGGTAAACATGAAATATAGTGATTTGTATTATATTCAGTGGAGAATCCACTCATTAGATTTTGAGATCAGATCCAACAATGCATTTCCCAGGTGGAGATTTGAATGTAGACCAAGCTCAAATCACAAGCGTTTTGAGCTTGTAGATCGGCTATTTTTGAATTGGAATCCTGATTTTGTTTTTGTTTTTATATATATATCTATATATGGATATATGTATGTATGTATGTGTATATATGTATGTATATATGTATATATGTATGTATATATGTATATGTATATATGTAGCAGAGTGGACATAGTCTCTCCTCTGCCACCTCCTCATAGTCTCCTCCCAGATTCAGATTCAGATTCCTTTATTAGTCATTATGTAATACACATAGGAATTTGCTTTGGCAATTACATGATTGTGTTTTCAGTCTTTTTTCACATATAACATAAAATACCAACAAACACAAAACAACACCGTGCAAGAAAATAGATAAATATAAAGTACCATAGTGTTCAGTAGTGTAAATAGATATATAAAGTGCCATAGTGTTCAGTAGTGTAAATAGATATATAAAGTGCCATAGTGTTCAGTAGTGTAAATAGATATATAAAGTGCCATAGTGTTCAGTAGTGAAAATAGATATATAAAGTGTCATAGTGTTCAGTAGTGTAAATAGATAAATATAAAGTGCCATAGTGTTCAGTAGTGTAAATAGATATATAAAGTGCCATAGTGTTCAGTAGTGTAAATAGATATATAAAGTGCCATAGTGTTCAGTAGTGAAAATAGATCTATAAAGTGCCATAGTGTTTAGTAGTGAAAATAGATCTATAAAGTGCCATAGTGTTCAGTAGTGAAAATAGATATATAAAGTGCCATAGTGTTCAGTAGTGAAAATAGATATATAAAGTGCCATAGTGTTCAGTAGTGAAAATAGATATATAAAGTGCCATAGTGTTCAGTAGTGAAAATAGATATATAAAGTGTCATAGTGTTCAGTAGTGAAAATAGATCTATAAAGTGTCATAGTGTTCAGTAGTGTAAATAGATATATAAAGTGCCATAGTGTTCAGTAGTGAAAATAGATATATAAAGTGTCATAGTGTTCAGTAGTGTAAATAGATATATAAAGTGCCATAGTGTTCAGTAGTGAAAATAGATATATAAAGTGTCATAGTGTTCAGTAGTGTAAATAGATATATAAAGTGCCATAGTGTTCAGTAGTGAAAATAGATATATAAAGTGTCATAGTGTTCAGTAGTGAAAATAGATCTATAAAGTGCCATAGTGTTCAGTAGTGAAAATAGATATATAAAGTGTCATAGTGTTCAGTAGTGAAAATAGATATATAAAGTGCCATAGTGTTCAGTAGTGAAAATAGATCTATAAAGTGTCATAGTGTTCAGTAGTGAAAATAGATCTATAAAGTGCCATAGTGTTCAGTAGTGAAAATAGATCTATAAAGTGCCATAGTGTTCAGTAGTGAAAATAGATCCATAAAGTGCCATAGTGTTCAGTAGTGAAAATAGATATATAAAGTGCCATAGTGTTCAGTAGTGAAAATAGATCTATAAAGTGTCATAGTGTTCAGTAGTGAAAATAGATCTATAAAGTGTCATAGTGTTCAGTAGTGAAAATAGATATATAAAGTGCCATAGTGTTCAGTAGTGAAAATAGATCTATAAAGTGTCATAGTGTTCAGTAGTGTAAATAGATATATAAAGTACCATAGTGTTCAGTAGTGAAAATAGATCTATAAAGTGCCATAGTGTTCAGTAGTGAAAATAGATATATAAAGTGCCATAGTGTTCAGTAGTGACATGTCATTGCCAGTGTCAAGTATCAGGTTCAGTGACCCTTGGGGGGGGGGGGGGGGGGAGAAGGGAAGCCAGACTCAGTGAGCAGCCTGGCAGCTGAGGGGAAGAAGCTGAGTCTGTGGCGTTGCTGTGGTGGCCTTCAGCAACCGCATCCTTCTCCCAGAGGGGAGCAGGGTGAGGAGGCCGTGGCCACAGGGTGGGAGGGGTCACAGCCATGGTCTTTCTTGCCCTCCTCAGCGCCCTGGAGTCGTGCAGGGACTTGAGGGAGGAGGGCAGGGGGACGGCCGATCACCCTCTCTGGGTACATACACACATGTCCGTTCGTGACCGCTCCGCGACCGTTTCCGTTCGCCGGAAGTCCCATCCACTCCCATGTTTAAAAAAAAACGGGACCGTACGGTCCCGTTTTTTTTTAAACATGGGAGTGGATGGGACTTCCGCCGAACGGAAACAGTATGAAACGGACGCGGAACGGTCGCGAACGGACATGTGTGTATGTACCCTCTCTGTGGAACGAATCACCCGCTGCAGCTTGAGGAGATCTTTTGCAGCTGCAGCGTGGAACCAGGTGATGATGGAGTGGGTGAGGATGGACTCAATGATGGCCGTATATAAAAACGGGTCATCATAGCCCTCGACAGTCTGTACTTCCTCAGCTGCCGCAGGAAGAACAGTCTCTGCTGTGCCTTTTTCAGTAGGGCCACAATGTTCAGTCCCCACTTCAGAGCCATGTTCGCGGCGTCCTCCGTGGATCGATTTGCTCTGTACGCGAACTGCAACGGGTCCAGCACAGGATCGCTGATGCGCTTCAGATGAGCCAGGAGGACATGGCAATAAACTGCATGGTTGTGTTGTTGTAGAGACCTACCTCCTACCACACTGCAGACTGCAGTGACTGACGACTCTGCTGCTTTGTTTGGGCTGAAACCTTGAGCTAACCCAACCAGAACCCTCAAGGGCCAGCCTGACCATATGGGTCTGAAATTAAGTTTGTGTTGTTTTGTCTCACTTTGATTATGTTTTCAAGTCTTTGTTTTATTTGTTTTGTTTCTGGTTTAGGACTTGATGTGGACCCAGGCTGGGTGTGGTGCTGCCTGGTGGTGATGGCTGTCCTCTGTCCACCTCTTTCTGTGTGTGTGTGAGGTTGCTGCAGTTTGTGGGGGTCTCCTCCACACCAGGTTGGGTGTCCGTGTCCCCTCACTGGTAACCCCTAGCCCCTTTCGGGACCCTGTTTACCTTTTTTGTATTTGGGAAGGCGGTATCCAGGGTCCCTTGTCGCTCAAACCACTCTCTCTTGTAGTCACGGCTACCTCTGTCTGGTCTCGGGCTAATAGCTCGTCGCTTAGAAGTTGCAGAGATTTCTCAAAGGTTCCCACAAGAGCAATAGTAGCGCGTCAGAAAGCTGCATTAATCCGCACGGAGCGGCGATGCCGTTTAACATTTTTAATAATTTAGTAAAACTCAAGCTCCTCTCTCACACTCTGCTCCACTGCCCATGTCCCGCCTCCCCGCGGTGACTGACAAGCTGCGCGTCCTACGTTACTGCCTCTGATTGGCCAGCTCCTACATTCTTGCATGACAATCACAACGCGGGACAGTGGTAGCCATGACTACGAGAGAGAGTGGTTTGAGCGACAAGGGACCCTGGATACCGCCTTCCCAAATACAAAAAAGGTAAACAGGGTCCCGAAAGGTGCTATGGTAACCCCCCAACCCAGGTCTGGTATGATTGGTTAGTATCATGTTCTGTTCTATTATGATTTAATTTAGTATATGTTGTTATTTACTGCTGCTTCCTGTCTGTGAAATAAAACTATGTAAATGTATACTTTATGCCACGCCTCTGCCTCACATCTTTACATGTACAACCAACCTTATGGGAGTTATTCTGTGTAATCAGAGTAATTCTGTGTAATCAGAGTGATTCTGTGTAATCAGAGTGATTCTGTGGAATCAGAGTAATTCTGTGTAATCAGAGTGATTCTGTGTAATCAGAGTAATTCTGTGTAATCAGAGTGATTCTGTGGAATCAGAGTGATTCTGTGGAATCAGAGTAATTATGTGTAATCAGAGTGATTCTGTGGAATCACAGTTATATATCTTAGTTGTACAAGCTCTTGTTTTATTGAATCTTGTGTATTTGATACACTTATTTGTTTTAGCTCGTGCTCATTTGATTTTCCTATTTTGTCTCATCTGTTTAATAAAGTAGGTAGCTGATATATTGTACATTTACCTTAGCACTAGGTATACTCTTAGTTGCTTGTTTTAGAAGAGAATGCACTTAATACTTCTGGTGATTAGTAGTTTAGTTCTCTATCTATGTTGAATGTACTTATTGTCTCTTTGGATAAAAGTGTCTGCTAAATGACTGTAATGTAAGTGGTCCAGTAAGTCTTACTGGATGAGCCCACTAGGTGGTGCTGTAGGCCAGTGGTTCTCAAACATTGTCATGTCAAGGACCTCAAATTAATATGTATTTATATCAATTACTATCACATGTATTTGGCCGTGGACCCCCATCTGAACATACATATGTTGTGCCAGGGACCCCTTGCTTTATTTTTTTAATTATTTGTACTTGTTTCTGTAATTGTATTGTTGCTCTGTAAAGCATTTTGAGCTGCATTTCATGTCATGAAAGATGCTACAAATACAGTTTATTATTATTAAGAAGATTTGTATTTTTATTATTAAATGTACCCCCCCCCACATTTTCAATATGTTTCTAAAACTAGATCTACAAGCTCACAATGTGTCGTGATGGGACACATTGTTATAGATCTGCTATTTTCAAACATGTTTCCAAAGTATAAAATAGGATTGAAGGTTCAGACTGATTGAGATGCTTCTATATTAAGTCAGTATCAGATCTACAAGCTCAAAACACGTTGCTTGTAGATCTGCTACTTTTGATGCTTTTGTGTGACGCTGATCAAGTAGGACAAAGTTAAGATCTGGAGATCAGAGGTTTCTGCCTGACAACAACTATCACCATTATTTACAATTGGGACGAATCATGTTCTACCAAAACATTTCATATTATTTATTAACTCTCATTTAAAGGTTTGAGGTGGTGAAAATAGTGTGTGTGTGTGTGTGTGTGTGTGTGTGTGTGTGTGTGTGTGTGTGTGTGTGTGTGTGTGTGTGTGTGTGTGTGTGTGTGTGTGTGTGTGTGTGTGTGTGTGTGTGTGTGTGTGTGTGTGTGTGTGTGTGTGTGTGTGTGTGTGTGTGGAGGCCCACTGTACAGTGCTTAATTGTGCAGAGGACAGACAGAACACATGTATAACTTTGTCTTGTTTGCTTTTCATGAACAGTAGAACTTCATATAGTGTCCTCTTGGCTGGTTGTCAGTCAGGATGAGGTGTAACACTACAACATACAGCCATGTGTTATCGTCTCTCTCTCTCTCTCTCTCTCTCTCTCTCTCTCTCTCTCTCTCTCTCTCTCTCTCTCTCTCTTCCCCTCTTTCTCTCTCTCCCCCCCTCTCTCTCTTTCTCTACCCCTCTCTGTCTCTCTCTCTCGCACGCAGGCAGGCAGGCAGGCACACACACACACACACACACACACACACACACACACACACACACACACACACACACACACACACACCTAGAGAGCAGGAAACGTACTGTCAGAGAGACCTTGTTCTCAGAAAACACATGAACATCTTGTGGTTAACATTTAGTTTCCTTATATAGAAATAGCCTTTGTATGTTGCACTTATAGGGGGGGGGGTATGTGTGTCCTTGTCAACAGTACCAGCTATGAAGGGACGACATGTTTACTCTGACACAGTTAGAAGAAAAAATACATTTATAGTTTATTTTGACATTAATTGTGAGCCTACAATCATATGTTTGTATTAGAAATAACATTAATATCAACACATTGATGCTGTCGTCTAACTGTAAGTTCTGCTGCTTCAGACAGGTTTAGACTAGAGTCTAATGTTAAGCTGAACACACTGTTCTCCTTTATGTAAACCTGGCTGATGAGTGAGCCCTGAATATGTATTAAAAGTGTACAGTAACAGTAAGCTATAGTTATAGTATGTACAATGAGCCTGATTCTCTAAACCTTTTTTTTTTTTTGGCTGTGGGTTTTGCTCGGAGCAGACTTACAGTATAATATGCCTCAAACTATACATATCTGTCAATAGAATGCCTTATTCTCCATGAAACATCTATTACAATAGTGGCAAACCTCAAACAAAATATTTGATGCGCCCAACATGTGTCATCACATAAAATAAAATAAAAAAGATGTTAATAGATCTATTGCTTGGATGCATATTGTAGACATGATGTAAATACAAACTGATTTGTATTTATTTTCAGTCACACACATAGAGCTGAATTAGGTCTCAGTGTGGTTGCCAGTTTGGCCACAGTTTCATGTATTGATGTAAATAAGGAGGTTCATCTGTTGCCTCCTGAGACATAAGCAAGGGATAATGCATGGGGAGGTAGTCATTATTGAAATTTAAAGCCCGACAGGGCGATTAACCACCGAGGCGCAGCCGAGGTGGTTAATCGCCCTGAAGGGCTTTAAATTTCAATAATGACTACCTCCCCATGCATTATCCCGCTTATTACACGGCTACTTAATAAATACATAAATACATTTACCCAAAAGTAACAACAAAACGAAGTATTTCCTTGCTTACGGCAATGAAAGTATTCCATAAGTATTGGGCTGGGCGGACAAGTTCGCCTCGCAAAAACAAATGACGAAATGGAAAAAAACTCGCCCCAAAACACACTCGCCCCCCATTCTATTTACTGCCGATTTGCCTGTAATACCGCCGGATTTGCCCCGGGGCGACTGTGTTTTGGGGCGAGCGTTTTGGTATTCCCCCGTTGTTGTGCCACGATAAACAAGGAAGCGCAGTGGATCAAATAGAATGACTTCTCGGTTATTGCATCGTCTATTTCTCACTTCAAATGTTTTCAAAAACATTCTTGAGAGCAACGTTTAGTTGTAAATGACATTGTTTGTTTGTTTACATGGCTGTCATGTTGGATAAAGCATAAAATCAAGCAGCACAGGTTGACATGAGCAGGTGTTCTGAGTCTCTGATTACACAGCGGTCCGTTATTGAGCTCAGCGGTCATTATCCAGAAATAATGACCGATGACTGACCAATCAGAATCGAGCATTCAACCAAGCCGTGTAATAAGGCTTGATTATAAATATACACATTGATATTATGATAGTATAAATATGCAAATTGTGGCCAGACTTGCAGAAAGGTCAGATGTTGAGGTTCTTACTAATTCATCTTAATGAACAATAAATATAAATCAGTTTATATTTGCATCATGTCTATAATATGCATCCAATAAATAGATCCTTTAAAAGACATAGATATTATTTTATATATGATGACAAATGTTGGGCAAATAAATATTGTGTTTGATGTTTGCCTACATGTGTGTCATATCATATCATTTAGCTTCTGAACTCATTATTCCTGATAGTCTTCTATTTGTTTAGTACATTACTGTAAATGCAAATGAACAAAACAATGAATTGTCTATAGTAAATTAATAGTAATAAATGATACTCAATCATATCAGTAGTTATAAAACACAATGAAGGAAGATCAAAACATCAAAGAAGTCAACAGGACACATTATGATGTCTGATAGGCCTACAGGACAGTTGAGGACACACACACACACACACACACACACACACACACACACACACACACACACCATATCACTGACTTCTTGGAACTGCGTATACGTATGTGTGTGTGTGTGTGTGTGTGTGTGTGTGTCTATGTGTAGAGGTTGTGTATTGTTGTGGTTTTTCTGTGTATCTGCTTCATGGATCACGTGACATTCAGACCCTCGTACTAAAAGCCTGACAGAGTCCTGTGGCTTGTGTCTGCACGATGAGAGGATGTTTTTTATCACACTTCTGACTCTGAGTCATATGGAAACTACAGCTATAAGAGACAGGATGGGGGGGGGGGGTTGTGGTGTGGTGGGGGGACTAGATTGTCATGAACACACATGCTATTGTTTTAAACTCTTCATGTGTTTTTTAAAGTTTTAGGACAGATGAGGGTCAGATGTTCTCAGAGAAGCATCATTCTTAATGATCTTATCACTTGTGGTGATTGAATGTAATGGATCTGAAGTGGTCAGTGGGTGTGATTTTGTTCTGCAAGAAAGACTACAGGGTCGACGGGCGATGACGTCACTGGGAGCGCGACCGGTGTGATCAACAGTCGACAGTCAGAAAACCCCAAACCTTTAAAAATCTATATTATTTGATGAAGGAGAAGTATAAATGTCCTGTAAAATAAGACTAAAGCTTAGACTTGTGTTTAACACTTAGCACTGAGCTTGTGTTGACAGAATGGTTGGAACGGATTTATTTTTATTTATTAATTTATTGATGTATTTATATCTAGCCTTTATTTATATTGTAGGAATTGCAAGAATGAACGTATTGCAGCTTCTCTCTTTGGGCACACAGAGCAACGTGTCCCATTTATTACACACACTGCACTCATACTGACAACACAACACACACACACCTTTTCCTTATTGTCTCTAATCAACCCACCCCCCCCCCCCCACACACACACACACACACACACACACACACACACACACACACACACACCTGTTCCTTATTGTCTCTAATCAAACCGATGAATCCACTGACTCTGTTTAGTCCAGGGATGTGATCTTTTGACAGCATTTTAAAAAAATATATCATTTCACTTATAGTTTTATTAAACACTGCCAGTAGCAGAAGCAGAGTGTGGCAAACACACGCTGAAGATACTGTTCAGTCCCTTGGAATAATTATTTTTTAAATTAATTAAGTCCAAGCTAAGGATATTACAATGACAAAATCTTAGTGATACCTTATTTGTAAAGTGATGTTAGTGGTTTAAAGGGGCTGGTGATACTATCAGAATCAGGTTTATTGTCACATCACAGGTTTACAAGGTACAAAAGTGGGTGAAATTCGTTTTTGTACATCATTCCCATCTAGGAGTTCCCATACTAGGAGGTTATGTAATATTAAACATGAGAATACATTGTTAGAGCTGTATGTTAAGCAGTGTCTGATTTACCTAAAGGTTTGAACATTGGCCCTAACAGTTTGACCAAACTTCTTTTTTTAATGTTCATCAAACCTTAGCTGAGAGTCCCAAACAATTTCATGATACTTTCTTGTAGTCTAGACTCTGTTACTAGTTATAGAGTAGACCCTCATTATGAACTCAAGTGATGTGATAGATAATTATAATTCTCCTAATGATTAATAATGATTAATATTTCCAGATGTACAGACGTAAAAATTAAAGAATTGAAAATAGAAGGATAATTAAAACTTTTAAGATTGCCTGTACAGCTTTACGCACGCACGCACGCACGCACGCACGCACGCACGCCACGCCACGCACGCTTCAGGGTGGGCTAACAGACAAAACAATAAACAAAAATAAACCAAATATGAACAACCTAAACTTACCTAATCAAAAATAAAAATAAAATCAAGAAAACACCTGACCTGTAGACATGTTATCGTCAAGGATGTATAGTATATACATAACACAATATTTACATGACATTACATTTTATTTGGAAGGGTTAAGGGTGAAGGGTTAAGGTTCCTAATAACATTTGCAAACACGGCAAACACGCCTAATAATTCAGCTCTAAATGAATTCAGCTCTAAATGAATTCAGCTCTAAATGAATTCAGCTCTAAATGAATTCAGCTCTAAATAAATTCAGCTCTAAATTCATTCAGCTCTAAATGCGTCAACTGAAAAAAAAAAAAAACGGTTGAATTTGTCTATAATATGCAAACAAAGAGCGTTTAACATGTTTTCTTTCTTTTTTACGTGTGTTGACAAATGTTGGGCACAAATATTTTATTTGAGGTTTGGCAGGATTGTAATTGATTTTGTATGAAGAATAATACATTCTAATGATATATACATAAGCTTTAGTCCAGAGACGTGCAGAGGGATTTGGAGAGGCAGGGGCTGGAATTTCAAAAGGGCACCTGCTGGCGCCGGCTCCCGCAAAAAAAATCACAGACAATAATAGATTGATGAATCAGACATCACTAACCTTACACTTAAAGACAAACCACATACAGTATCACTGACTTAACACACTGCTGCTAATGTAAGCTGCTAAATGATAAGTCATTGTAGCTGTCTAATCCTATCTCTTGCTTACATTGCATCCAGTATGTTAACATTATGGATTATTTTTCATTGTATATATTATTTTATTTTTGGATATTATACAGTTTAGACTGATGATTTATCTATGATCCTAGATTACTATTAAATAATTATGATGTTACTATTATATATCATAATGTTTAGAGTCTAAACATTATGAACAATCTACATTTTAGACTGATGATGGGTTGTTGGTTTACCTATGATCCTAGATTACTATTTATATGCATTTGATGTTCTCCTTGTGTTTTCCTGCATACAGAGAGAGAGAGAGAGAGAGAGAGAGAGAGAGAGAGAGAGAGAGAGAGAGAGAGATCCACGTGACTGTGACAAGCAGTGCTTTGCTGAGCTATCACCTTCAACACTTCTGATTGGCTACACAGCTACCTGCATGATGACATCATTGGCTCTTCTCCTCCTCGCATTGGCTGCTGCCTCTGAGAGAGAGAGAGAGAGAGAGAGAGAGACAGTAAAGTTCATATAGAACACTTTATTGTTTGTATTGTCAGAATGAAAGTCAATTTATTCACCAAGCATGTAGATTATAAACACAAGATTATAACAGTTATAGATCCTCAGAGGGACAGTGTGTCACAATCTGTGTCATGTTGTGTCTCTGGTGTGTTTTCTTGTTGTGTTCATGTTTCTTATATTAGTCATAGTTAGTGTTTTATGTTACAGTTGTGTTCCTTTAATTGTGAAGTAATGTGTCTTGTTTCTTAGTTTAAATTAGGTTTATGTTATAATTGTGTACCTTTATTTTGTAGTGACTCCCTATACAGATGTGCCATTTCAAAACTTCAAATGTCCTGCCATCGCCAAGACAGTACATTTTCAGGGGATTCCCAGGGCAATAAGAGGGACAAAGAAGGGCATTTAAAATGCTGAATTATTTTGATGATCACTGCTTTTATGATGCTAATTAATTTGAGCAACTGGTCAAGGACCTCTTCAAATCACCTTTCGCCTCATAATGAGTCTGACACCTTCTTCAACACACATTCTTTTGTTCTCATGTATATGGATGTCTGTTGAAGGGAAAAACGGGGGTGTGTAGTGACAACTTCTTTTCAGGGGCAAAACAGTGCATTTTTAAGGGCAGAAAAGGGAGGAAAAAAAATGCATTTTCGGGGCACTTTCAGGGAAAGAACAGTAACGTGTGAAGTTTTGAAGTGGCACATCTGTAAGTGTTTCCTGTTCTCCTTAGTTGCTCTTACAGTACCTGTCTGGTCAGTCATGTGACTGTATTGTTCTATCCTGTGTTCATTATCCATTGAACTCTTTGGTTATAAACCCTCAGTCCCTTGTGTTCTCTGACAGTCTGTAGATGTTGCTACAGTGTTCTGTTAGACTTATTATTATTATGGGGTTATTATTATACAGTCCTCAGTGTATCTTCCTCATGCTCCTTGGGTTCATAGTTTATTGGCTGAATAATTCCTTTGACCCTTGACCTGCTCTGTCTCAGCCTGTCCTCTAGTCCTGTGTCTCTAAAAGGCCCGTTATGAAGACCACACGCTAAGGTGTGTTTATAACATGTTTGTCTCACTCTCACCTCTGTGTGTTTCTGTACATAAGTATCATTATGATGGACACAAGTGTGTGTTTATATAACTCACCTCTAGCTCTGTCTCTGTCTCTCAGTATGATGGACACATGTTAAAGTGTTTCTATAAGGTGTGTTTATATAACTCACCTCTAGCTCTAGCTCTGTCTCTCAGTATAGAGAAGTAGAGGAAGGTTGAAATCACATAAGGCGTGGCCACCAGTATCTTAATGATCAGTTGGTTCCGAGTGATGAGGGGGGGTTCAGGGGGGCTGGAGGAGGAAGATGAATCTGTAAAAACAACAATGGCTTTAAGTTTCCAAACTCTGCTTTATCTTCTCATGGCGATAATGGTCAAATAATAATAATAATCTGACAAAGACTCACTTGTCACTTCCATCCAGCTCTCTGGTGACTCTCCAAGGTCAGAGATGTTACACTTGTAGAATCCTTCGTCAGACTTGTTAACATGGTGGATGTTCATCTGTCCTGTAGACTCTGTTCTGATGAGGGATCCGTTTAGATAGAAACCAGCTGGGAGGTCAGAGGATGGTTTACCAGTTGCCTGGTCTTTGGACAGGCAGCGGAATGTGGCGTTTCCTCCCTCTGGCACAGGAAGTACAGGACTCTCTAGGATCACAGGTCCATCTAAAACCAACATGTTGAGTTATGAACATCTATAGAACCAACATGTTGAGTTATGAACATCTATAGAACCAACATGTTGAGTTATGAACATCTATAGAACCAACATGTTGAGTTATGAACATCTATAGAACCAACATGTTGAGTTATGAACATCTATAGAACCAACATGTTGAGTTATGAACATCTATAGAACCAACATGTTGAGTTATGAACATCTATAGAACCAACATGTTGAGTTATTATATTAAAGTCCACAAACTACTTTCAATCTAGTATCCCTGTTATCTGCATGTTATATATATAGGTGACAATTTTCAAAGATTTCCAAACAATTTCAACTCAAAAATACAAAAATCTTTGTCTTTGTCACATGATAATATAAAATAGGATGAAGTTGTTTAACTGTTGATCAAACACTATATTATCTTTTGTTTTAAATAATTTGTGAATAAATAAGTAAATAATGATTGCCTGTCATATCAGCCATGTCTGAGGTTAGATAACCTGGGAGAGATAATCCTAGGTGATGATTTATGTTTAAAACTTAAAACATTATTGTTTATCAAGAGAACTGACGTAGGTTAACACAATAATGAATGAAAATGAACCTTTATCTGTGTTATGAATGATAGAATGTGAATGTTGTCTGTCTACCTTCTATAATGTATAGATAACATTGATATAATTATGTTGATTGTACCAGAGATGGTGATGTTGATGGACCGGCTTTGTTTTCCTGATGTGGACTGACACCAGTAAACTCCAGTATCATGACGATACGGGTCTTTTAAGGTACAGGATGCTCCTACACAGAATCACAATGAAAAGAAAAAGTGATGTCAGTTAAAAGTTGTCTGTCTGTCCGTCCGTCCGTCCGTCCGTACGTCCATACATACTGTACCTTTAGTTTTTCCCCAGTCAATGCCACAGGTTCCATTCCTCAGACTGCTCTGTCTGGTCACAGACCACCCAGTCTTCTCCTCTTCCTCACAGCTCAGGGAGATGGACTCACCTTGAAAGAACTGAGATTTCTTAGGACTGACTCTGAGAGACACTGGAAAAGAGGGAGAGATGAGGGAGAGATACAGTACATTCTACCTGTAAACATCAGATCTATGGTGCTATCTGACACTGTAAATAACAACATTGATATTCAGAGGTGGGTATAGTTACAGTATACTGTGTGTATGTATGTAAAACCAAATCAGAATTGAATATGAGAAATGTGACAGATACATCTTGATCACATGATTAGAGATATGGAGTACTAATGTGGGTGAGATTTGGACAAAATCTGTATTGTATGACCTTTGACCTACAGTTCAAGAGTTATAGGCCAAAACGTGTATTGGCCTGTTTTAAGGCCACAATGAGGCAGATATAAAAAATCTAGGCTGGCATTTCCTCCTTGGTGTAGCCGTACGGTAGAGGGAATGTGCAACATTTCACGGCAATCAGACGTATCGGAGAGCGAATGCTTGAAATTGTCTCACCATCTGGTTGAGCAGGTCCACAGCAGATGATGAGATACACCACTAGAGAGAGAGAGAGAGAGTGAGAGTGAGTTAATGAGAGATCTATGTGGCGAAAACCAGATTTATCTTATTTTATATATATTATCTGTCCTTCTATATGTATCCTAATGTTATTAACCCTCGATTATGTCAACCTTTAAACTCCTGTCCTGACAGACAGGTATCAATATGGTCTCTCCCCAGCAGGATGAGAGGACCTTCTATGACAGACTACTTCTCAAACTATTTCATGTCAAGGACAGCAGATTGATACAGCAGTATTTGGCCACGGACCCCTTCAGAAAAGCTTTTGTGCCAGGGACCACATGAGGGAATATTTGTTGTTAAAATGTTTAAAAACTTCTCTAGCCGGAGTATAAAATAGGTTTAAAGTGGCTTTGATGCTATATTAGCTAATTTAGCTGGGGACCCCCTCAAGGACCTCTGGGGGTCCCCGGACCCCACTTTGAGAACCACTGCTTGTTACGGCCAGCCGTATTAGTGTATATTTGTATTTAGACATACTTGTATTATATTATTTAGTATATATATATTTATATTTAGTATATTTAGAAGGTGCTGAGTGCCAAGTGACTGACAGCTGCCTGTGGCAGTTGATTTGACAGACTGATTACTGGAGACTGCCAGCTGCCCATGGGGAATTGGTTCCCTCCATGGATTGGCCAGCTCTGATGAGCCCTGCATGGATCCTTTAGGGTTACCAACCGTCCCTTAAAATAAGGAATCGTCCTGTTTTTGGAAACTAAAATACGCGTTCCGAAATGAACTAATACGGGATGCATCTTATTCCGTATTTTGAGGTCGGGGAATCAATATGAATCTCTCCCACTGACTCTCTCCCCTTCTTGTTGCTGTGTGACTAGCCTTGATCTCCAGGCTTTTAGTTTTTAGTTTTGCTTGTGTGACTGCCTGTAAGCTATGCGAGTCTGGGTGCCTGGAAGTGCACTCAGTTAATAGCAAGCAGCTCATTGGCTCATTTACTCATGACACGACCAATGAGAGTTAGCGCTTTCAGCGTAGCTAAGATACGGTCTCTGCCCCCCACACCCTCCCTCCAATCAAACCCCAGAGACAGTAAGTTCAAACCTCAACAAACCTGCCAGCATGACAATGTCACTGTACTGCTCAGAACACACGTTGAATGTATAAAGAAAAAACTAAAGACGGAAATGTCAAAAGTATAGAACTGAGTGGGGGGGAAATAAGGGTAGTTATAAAGTAAAGTGTGACAGAAGATTGTGTACAATCTTTTTTCAGTTAGCCATTGGTAGAATCCATGATGTAGCATAAACAACATAAAGTAAAGCAGACAAGCAGCATTAGAAGCACTGACACTGGAGCACTGACACCCTTATCTGCCAAGCGACCCCAGACTGACTATCATGGTATGTGAAATAAAGGTTCATTTTGTTTTTAGAACCTAATGGTTTTTGTTACTGTATGCCAATATGATTAAACTAGTACTGGGTAACCATAAGAGTGGGTACATACCCTGTATTGGAAAATGGTGAGAAATAAGGTAAAATATACATGATTTGAAGGTAACAGGATAGGTGGGCACCAAGGAAAGTAAAATTGGCATTTTTTCCCAAAATGTATATATATATTTTTTTAATATACATACACAGTTAAGTATACATGATTAGAATATGCTTAAACATTTGAAAATTAAGGTCTAACATTTCTACAATTGCTACAAATTGCTACAAAACCTGTATATCCAGTCATTTTGGGGCAAAAACAAGAAGTTGAAGGATAACATTAAGTCTAATAATGATGTACTGTGCATGTTCACATCATGTATACTTTACATTACTTAATACCATTTTTCAAATATTTTATTTTTTAACATTTTGGACAAAATAGCCAATTGTACATCGAGGTGCCCAGATGTCCCTATCCTGTATCTGATTTGAACATGCTTGTAGAACATTTCACATTTAAGGCCTCATTTGAACAATTGCTATAAAACCTGTGGCTGTCATTATGGCATAAACAATAAGTTTAAGGGTACATTTTGGAGGTTCAAATCATACAGCCTACTTATTTCATACCTTTTGGGGGGTTTGATGCGCGCCGCACACCCAGGATCGGTGTCCCTTATTATTTCATTTAAAATATATATATATATATATATTTTTTTTTAATTTAGAGTAGACTATTTTTTTGTCCCCAATTTAGTCGTTATGCCAATTATTTCCTCCCCACATACATCTCTGTGTTGTCACTGCTGTTGTATCCTACTGACTCGCCTGTCAGTAAGGAGCCCCCACCAGGAGGACGTAGAGCCTTCGTCCTACTCCTCCCGCCCAACACTCCCCGCTGACAGGTGCCTCCCCGGCCCGTAGGAGTACATACAATGACCAGTATCACCCTCCTCCTCCCCGTCCGGCTTCCCTCCCCCGAACACGGGCCAACTGTGTTTGTGTAGACGCTCGACAAAGCCGGTTGCACCACAGTGTCCCTTTTTTAATCTCTGGGAGTTGGCACCCTAACCCCTAGATATAAGGGTCATAACACTGCTCTATCATACAGACCACAGACACAAACACTTAAAGTACATTTTATTTAACTGGAACATAAACTCCTGATAAAGAGAAGTTTGAGAATCTCAGGTTAATCAAAGTTAATTAATCTACCTCAGAACATCAGCCTGAGCTTCCATTTGCTCCACACTCACTCCAGCACTTTAATAACAAAAGCATAACTACCCCGAGTGAGTGAGTGAATGAATAAATACTGATTTGTGGGTCATTAAATGCATTTAAATTAAAATGAGTGCAAAGCAAAGTTATCTGATGCTCTGCCTCGGTTAAATAAAGTTTAATGGTTAAAGTGAACTGAAATGAGATAAATAAAGTACTTACATGATATTTTGTAGGATGATGTAAATGTCATGATGACAAACTGACTGACTGACTGACTGACTGAGAGCAGAGTTGTGTGGTTTATAGACCCTCTGCTGCTGCATGATGAACAGTCCATTTCCTTTGTGGTAAGATGCTCTGAGACACACACACACACACACACACACACACACACACACACACACACACACACACACACACACACACACACACACACACACACACACACACACACACACACACACACACACGTCACCATCTATTTATTTGAGCACTGTTTTTTTTGTGGGGTTTCTAGTTTGAGATCAGTGGGTTTTCCCCCCTTTTTCTGAAAGACAGACAGACTGACCAAATGAGGTACAGTACAGTGGACAGCAGAGACAGACAGACAGACGAATAATAGTATTATTAATTACTATTTAGCTGTAATAATCAGCTGTTTTCTCTTTTCTTTTCACTGAGCCCATTATAATTAATTATTAATTTATCTCAAAATAATGTTGTATTTGTAAAGCATCAGGCTTTATAACCAAGGACACAGTCGACTGCAGAGCGTTGGCATGCATTTGAATATGTTCAATTTACGTTATATGCTTCCTGAGAATGTAATTGTGAACTGCTTACTAACTTACTTATTATTCGAAATATGGAGGCTTTACTTTTTAAGAAAATTCACTACCAGGCTGTGACAGCAAAGATGTTTATTAAAATAAGTGTAATGACTTCACGTTCCAAGTTTACCTTTGTCCACTTTGTTTTAGTGCCCAGTGTTACTTTAGTGCCCAGTTTTCTCCTGGGCCCATATGTGCACAATAAACATTAGAGCAACAATGACCTCTACTGGTACAAAATGGTGTATGAATATATGTATATACTACGTCATCGATGAAACCGAAAGTATTTTGTTTTATTGTTTAATAAAATGGCGTCTCACTTTAAGTCCTTTGTTTTCTCTCTACTCAGTGTTTGTGTTAAACCATGGACAGGGATTTATGTCAAACTGATCCTGATCATATGGAGCAGCTGTTACAACACATCTGTCACAGGTAACTTTATGCTTATTTACAAAGTGAGTTATGAAGTTATACTATATTATAGGATAGGACAACAACAAGGGCGGGGTTGCAGAAGTTTAGTTAAACTACGGTAGGCCTACTAACTGTTCTCAGCTTCTAGTTTTCTTTCTTTGTTTAGAAATCATGTTTTTCTCCCTCATCAAATGTGTATTTGATGCTGAAGTAAGAAAGTAATGAAAATAAAAGTTTGTTTTAGTAAACTATTAGACCTAATAGGCCTATTCCCTCTGCTTTATGTTGCTCACAGACATTTAAATGAATACGTCACAGTCAGTCATATCAAAATTATGCTGCATGTGCAAAGTTAATAGTGTGTGTGTGTGTGTGTGTGTGTGTGTGTGTGTGTGTGTGTGTGTGTGTGTGTGGGTGTGTACATTTACATAAACGTTCACATTTCAAATATGACCGCATGGCCACAGATGTTACAAGTTAAAGCGATTGGGTTTAAGTACCCGTATCTTCTGTATTGTTAAATAAAACGCATTTTAATCCGATCGGTGGCCATTTCTTCAGAATTTTCTCCATATGCTTTCAACTACGTGACCCTATTGGTTGGGAGGTGTGTAATGCACTCTGATACATTATAGCTCTTAGCTCCGACGGAACCTCTCCCTCCGCTGTATAGCTCCGAGATGAGGTTCCTCGTTTGTTACTGCCGTCTGTTTTCGAAATGGTCGAACGTCTTCCACTTTACATGTTTCTTATCCCTTTCTGCACATCGTATCCAAAAAGTAAAGCATTTCCGCCACTCTCTCAGATGTTTCAAGTTTTAACGCGCCATAAAAGCTATCCAACGGGTTGAAGAAAGTATTTAATTTGCCTCGGTTTTCATCCGGTTACATGGTTTTTAAGACATTGCGCAAGAGTTGCGCCCGTAGAGATAACATTACTGATTACCCTACTGGTCAAATGTTGAATTGCATCTTCTAATGCAAAATATTATGGAACCGGATGAAAACCGAGGCAAATTAAATACTTTCTTCAACCCTTTGGATAGCTTTTATGGCGCGTTAAAACTTAAAACATCTGAGAGAGTGGCGGAAATGCTTTACTTTTTGGATACGATGTGCAGAAAGGGGTAAGAAACATGTAAAGTGGAAGACGTGCGACCATTTCGAAAACAGACGTCAGTAACAAACGAGGGACCTCATCTCGGAGCTGTACAGCGGAGGGAGAGGTTCCGTAGGGGCTATATAGCTCTATGAAAAAATGTTTTATTGAACAATACGGAAGATATGGGTACTTAGACCCGGGCGTTTTAACTTGTAACATTCATGGCCATGGGGTCAGCACTTCATATTTGGAAATCTGAACGTAGATGTACTGGCTGTAAATGGAAAGATAAAAAAAAAACAGGAACAAGTAGCGCCATGTATCAGGACTACAGCGTAGCCCTGAAACATGCCTGTCTGTCATAATCATGACAGTCAGATGACCGTCATGTGAACCATGGCCAGTCCCCAGTTCAAATATGATCATTTGGGGGGGGGGGGGTCCCCAGTTCAAATATGATCATTTTGGGGGGGTCCCCAGTTCAAATATGATCATTTTTGGGGGGGGAGCTCCCCACCCAGTTCAAATATGATTATTTTTAGGTTCGCGGCCTTAAAAGGTTGAGAACCACTTGTCTGAACAACATACTAAGATAGTATAGACCAATTATTTGTTTGCTAACATTGAGACTGGACGCACAGGTGATTGTTTCACGCAATCAATTCCCAACCTGTTGTTTCGGGGTGCGCTGGTCAACTTTCAGCACCGCCCAACCCCCTCTAACCTCTAACCCCAACCCCCTCTTGTGTGTTGGCTAGTGAGGCGCGTCCTAGTGAGACCTGACAGAATGGGTTTCATTTAGCGCATACTGATTGCACGCATACTGGTTCTTATCAGTGTGACGTCGTCTGTTAAGGGGTCTATTGATGACATGTTAACAGCATACATCTATCTAAATAAAGATGAATATTTTAAGATTGTTATCACCACACTAAAGCAGTTTAATTTTGTTTTGTTTTAAGGTCAACAGGTGATTGGGTCTCAGGACGTGCTGGCCAGAGTGGGAGATGATGTGATCCTTCCATGTCACATTGAACCTCCTGTCAACATGGAGGGAAGTACAGTGGAGTGGACCAGACCTGACCTGAAGCCAAAGTATGTGTCTCTCCTCCAAGATGGACGTTACATTACTGGCGTTGTGAACCCCTTGTACAAAGGGAGGGCTTCCCTGTTTGCTGAGGAGCTGCAGAATGGTAACATCTCACTGAAACTGTCCAGAGTGCAACACTCAGACGAGGGGAAGTTCAAGTGTTTTGCTCCAGACCTGCACAGCAGTTTGATCCAGCTCCTTGTTGGTAAGATTTAGTGTTCGCGTTCGCACATTTATAAAGTGACCATTTTAAAGACCTTTTTAATACTAAATTGGCCAAAGTGTGAAATATTACGTAAGGAAGAGGCAAACATTATGAAAACAGCCGATCTACAAGCTCACAGTGCGAGGCGTTGTGTGCTTGTAGATCGGCTATTTTCACAATATTTATCTGTGGAACTGAGTCAAAATAAATGTAATGCCTACAATTCTAAGTGCTTGTCACGGTGGAGGGTCTTTTGGGGGGGTCCTAGTTCAAATATTATTTTGGGGGACCCCCAGTTCAAGTATGAATATTTTTGGGGGGCCCCAGTTCAAATATGATTATTGTGGGGGGTCCTCAGTTCAAATATGATTATTGTGGGGGGTCCCCAGTTCAAATATGATTATTGTGGGGGGTCCTCAGTTCAAATATGATTATTGTGGGGGGTCCCCAGTTCAAATATGATTATTGTGGGGGGTCCCCAGTTCAAATATGATTATTTTGGGGGGTCCCCAGTTCAAATTATATTAAAAATGGAGTTTGAAGTTACAATGGGTTTGTATAGGAAGGGGACGTGTCCGATAAAATTAATATCAAACTAGAAAAAGTGCTCCTCGGAGCACAGGTCTCCGCCAGGTCAGGTAGGTTATTGTGACCTCCTGGTGGCGCTATAATAGGCCAATGTGAAAAGGTAGCCATTTCTTCTTAGGCCTTGCACGACAATCAGACACTGCATTCATGATTTTGATTTGAGGCATTTTTTTCAAAAAAATTGTTTTGCTAAATTAAACCTGTTGGTGGCGCTATAACAGGCCAATGTTAAAAGGGTGACATACATAATGAGAATGTGTGTGCAAAGTTTGACCGCAATCGGACACTGCGTTCATGATTTGCGGAATTTTGTTCAAAACAAGCCACTACTGCAAACTTTAGATGTCAGTCTTAGCCAATCAGGATGGAATATGAAAAATCACACACATCCGTCTTGATCACATGACTATAGAGATCATGTGTACCGATGTGCGTGAAATTTGGATAAAATTGGAAGGAGTAATATAAAAAAATGTTTTACATAAGTTGGCCTCCTGGTGCTATAAAGGGCAGATTTGAAAAAAGCAGGGCAAAGGTTTTTCCTTGACCTCTAGGGAGTGCACTTACAAAGTTTTACACAGATCGGTGCAGTTATAGGTAAAAACACGAATCGGCCTGTTATAGCGCCACCATGAGGCTGATTTGAAAATGTTCAAGTGGCATTTCTTCCTGGGAATAGTGGAAATATGCGTGGAAAATTTCAAGGAAATTGCATGCTGTGTTCGTGATTTGAGACATTTTGTTCAAAACGGAGCACTCCTACAAACTTTGGAAGACATTTTTAGCCAATCAGGATGGAATATGAAAAATGTGAAAGACCCTTTTCGTTTAATGACTACAGAGATACTGTGTACCAATTTGCAGGATTTTTGGACAAAATCTGTAGGAGTACTGTCAAAAAATATGTTTTGCACAAATCAGCCTCCTGATGGCGCTATAAAATGCCCATGTGAAAAATTTGGGGCAGAGGTTCTGCTCTGGTATCCAGGGAGTGTGTGTGCACAGTTTCACTGCGAGCAAGCCCAGGCCCGGCGCCAGGATGAAATGACTGAGGGGGCAGTTGAAAATTGTGGGGGGGCACACCAGTCGCGCAGCAGGCCGTGCGCGCGCGGATTGCGGTTAATTGCGCGGATTGTGGACGTTTTGGGGCGTTTTTTTGTTACTTTATTTCGGGTTTAGGGTTAGGTTAGGCTTATGTTATTTAATTCTTATTTTTGCCTGATTTCACCGATTTTTTTTATCAAAAAATTAATTATAAAAAAAATCATTTTACATTTTTTTTTCTCCTCAAAATAAACTGAGGGGGCACAATTTGAAACTGAGGGGGCCATGCCCCCTCAGGCCCCCCCGTGGCGCCGGGCCTGAGCAAGCCAACGGTGCCGTAGATAGCTGTACACAGACAGAATGACGGACACACGGACGGACGGACGGACGGACAGGGGGTAAAACATACTCTCTCGCCATGCCTTTCGGCCTGGCGGAGACAATAACTAAATACTGAATCAAGCAACTTAACAAATGTCTGGGGGGCTCACACAATCCTGAGACGAAGTTGCCATTACACCACTGTTACTGCAGATGGTGGAGCTCACCGAAAATAGCAGATCTATAAGCTCATAAGCGTGGCACCAGCAAGCCGCTGTGAGCTTGGACATGTTATATTGTTGTCATAAAATGAAGTATAAATCAGGTTTATCAGCTCAGAGCTAGCCTCGGAAACCCATGCCTTTTTTTTTGTTTCAAAAGAAAAAAAGCCTGGGAGAACCTTGCAGGAACGCTGGTCTTAGGACCTTGTTATCTCCTAACCAATCAGAGTGCTCCAAACCCAGGCGCTGGAATCCAGCGCCTGGGTTTGGCTCCGCCCTTCAAGACCATCGATTGGGCTCGTTCTTTCAGTCTAGCTCAGAGCAGACGTGACTCAGACCATGCCTGCTTGCATTGTGAGCTTGTAGATCTGCCATTTGTGACGAACGTTCCCCCCAGAATAGGGATGCTGGGGTTCACATGGTTAAGGGGGGGGGGTTCTAAAACTCTCTACTAATCGCTAATCGCTACACATTATCTCTGAAGTCATGTGATCAAGATGTATCAGTCAGATTCTATAACAAGTGGCTTTGAATTACTTCAAGTTTGTGGATCCTGGGTAGACAACCCTGTTATAAATTAAAATAAACCAATACTATAAAAGTGATTATCAATTTGATAACAAACTAGACAATAGTGTGGAGTATGGTTGAATACAGTGTATAATGTCAGTACACAGTAAACACTAAATATTATAGTTAAATGCTCTGTAATGTAATGGACATAATGTACACAGTAAACACTAAATATTATAGTTAAATGCTCTGTAATGTAATGGACATAATGTACACAGTAAACACTAAATATTATAGTTAAATACTCTGTAATGTAATGAACATAATGTCAGTACACAGTAAACACTAAATATTATGTTTAAATACTCTGTAATGTAATGAACATAATGTCAGTACACAGTAAACACTAAATATTAAACATTAATACATTTAATTTGTAACACTATATTTGATACATATCTCAAAGTGCTACATGGCATTAAAGAAGAAAATAGATTTAAAATAAAAAATCTGGTGAATGGTAAGAGATCCCCTCCCCTCCACAGCTATGAAAAGGTTTAAAGTTTAAAAACATAAATAAGTCCATCTAGTTTAATGCCTTGGTAAAAAGAAAGGTTTTTGAGTGAACAGACTGTGGTGCTCTCAGATGGTCAGAGAGGGCGCTGTTCCACAGCCCAGGAGCAGCTGAGCAGAAGGCCTCCATAGAGCAGAGCTTAACCATAAACAGTGTTTATGGTTAAATGTAGTGTATACTGTTAGTGTAAAGTGTACAGTATCTAATTCAGTCCATACTATCAGTAGACAATAACAGTGTACAGTGTGTGCCAGCAGTCACAGAATACACTTAATAATGTTTGTGTTTTTACAGGTCAGTGATCTCTATAAATGTGTTTTACAGGTCAGTGATCTCTATAAATGTGTTTTTACAGGTCAGTGATCTCTATAAATGTGTTTTTACAGGTCAGTGATCTCTATAAATGTGTTTTTACAGGTCAGTGATCTCTATAAATGTGTTTTTACAGGTCAGTGATCTCTATAAATGTGTTTTTATAGATCAGTGATCTCTATAAATGTGTTTTACAGGTCAGTGATCTCTATAAATGTGTTTTTATAGATCAGTGATCTCTATAAATGTGTTTTACAGGTCAGTGATCTCTATAAATGTGTTTTTACAGGTCAGTGATCTCTATAAATGTGTTTTTACAGGGTCAGTGATCTCTATAAATGTGTTTTTACAGGTCAGTGATCTCTATAAATGTGTTTTTACAGGTCAGTGATCTCTATAAATGTGTTTTACAGGTCAGTGATCTCTATAAATGTGTTTTTACAGGTCAGTGATCTCTATAAATGTGTTTTTACAGGTCAGTGATCTCTATAAATGTGTTTTACAGGTCAGTGATCTCTATAAATGTGTTTTACAGGTCAGTGATCTCTATAAATGTGTTTTTACAGGTCAGTGATCTCTATAAATGTGTTTTTACAGGTCAGTGATCTCTATAAATGTGTTTTTACAGGTCAGTGATCTCTATAAATGTGTTTTTACAGGTCAGTGATCTCTATAAATGTGTTTTACAGGTCAGTGATCTCTATAAATGTGTTTTACAGGTCAGTGATCTCTATAAATGTGTTTTTACAGGTCAGTGATCTCTATAAATGTGTTTTTACAGGTCAGTGATCTCTATAAATGTGTTTTACAGGGTCAGGGTCTCATCCAGTGATCTCTTCAAATGGACCAATAGACGGTGGTGTATCTTTGTCATGTGACTCTGGGTGCTGGTATCCACAACCTGAGATGTCTTGGCTGGACGGTGATGGAACCCTCCTCTCTGCTGGACCCTCAGTGACAGAGACACGTCCTCCACACTGTTATGATGTCCAGAGGAATGTGACAGTGAGGACAGCAGGTCATGTGACCTGTAGAGTTCACCTGCCACGCTTCAACCACACTGTTGACACACGTTACATCTCAGGTAGACTAATTCATTTACATGATTTTTTTTTACTCTTTACTCTTTAACACCTTGAGGAACGTCTATAGAGGAATCCACAGAGCGCTGCAGTGTCAGACTCCTGCTGCAGAGTCCTGCAACGGGCCGGGTACCCGCGGGGAAATTTTTACTTTGATAAGATCACGGGGACGGGGACGGGGCGGTACTGAACTAATCGCGGGCGGGTATCATTTTATTGTGAAAATCAGAGCGCACTGTTTCCGCCTAAACAACGTCACTTGTGTAACTTAACACAGCACAACTAGGAGAACGCCGGTCAGTAATTATTAACTCACAAAAACACATTGAACATCCTGTTAAACCTTCAAATTAAAAACATCTGACGACGTAAACAACGACACATGTGTGCTGCGTAGATGGGCGTTCGCGTGAGTGGCTTAAGCTCGCTCCTCCGTCTTCACTTGATGTCTGTACGAACCTGACCACTGAATGTAGCGCTGTTGTTGAAGGCTGCTGTCTTTTTCAACACACTTTTCAATAGGATTTACATTTTACTCATGTAATCACGGGTAAACGTGCGGACAACGGGTCGTTTATTTGACGGGCGGGGCGGGTCTGTTTCGTATTGTGAAATAATCACGGGTGACTGGTCGGTCTACGGATCTGATTATTGACGGGCGGGGCGGGCGCGGGTTCTCAAAATTGGACCCGTGCAGGACTCTGTCCTGCTGTGTTAGTCCAGGGGCCAAGCCAGATTTTGGTACCACCTAAGGTGGCCGTACATTTTTGGTATTTTTGTATTCCTACATGTCTCTAGTTTATATTTTGGTATGATACATTTTCCATTTCAGTAGCTTAATGACAGTAATCACTCTAAACCGGCTAATGTATCCGGTAGGAGACACAAAGTAGAATCTTTGTGTCTCCTACCGGAAATACACCCGGGCATCAAATTATTGCGACAAAAAACAAAATATATGCATGTATTCAAGGCTTCATGGGGTGTGCAATTGATAGAAAATAAATCATTTTTTGGGTGAACTCCTCCTTTAAGTTTCCCAGGGGGACTCTCTACCCATTCAGTTATGACCACCCTAGACCGAAGGAGGGTCAACTTTTACAAGCTTATGGAAAGCAGTCTTTTTGCAAACTCTGAGAAAAAATCTGAGAAGTTATCAATTGCACACCCCATGAAGCCTTGAATACATGGATATATTTTGGTTGTTGTCGCAATAATTTGATGCCCGGGTGTATTTCCGGTAGGAGACACAAAGATTCTACTTTGTGTCTCCTACCGGATACATTAGCCGGTAGGTAGTGATAACTGCCATTAAGCTACTGAATTGGAAGATGTATCATACCAAAATATAAACTAGAGACATGTAGGAAGACAAAAATACAAAAACTTTACGGCCACCTCAGGTGGTACCAATTTGTGAAAATATCAGTGTTGGCCCCTGGACTATGTTGTGCATTCTGACACCACAGCTATGATTACGCCAGGGGAGCGCCAGGGGATTCCTCTATAAACACTACCTGCCTTTGACAATGTCTACTTTAACCCATTAAAACCAGGAAAGGATCTGTGACATTTTAGATTTGAGTTATATTTAGCAACATAGGTTTTTCAGAAAACTCTTAGGAATTAGAACAGTGGTTCTCAAACATAGCAGATCTACAAGTGCGTCACTTTTTGCCACTCTGCAAGCTTGTACATCTGCTGTTTTTTAACTTATTGAGCCCAAAGCAGCTCAATGTGTGAATGTATGGACATGGTGATTGTTCAGTGAATTTACATTTATCATTTTGTTGATGACTCTTCTATTATTAACGAGTAGAGCCTCTCCTCTGTTCTGATGTGTTTTAGAGGAAGAGTGTTTAACATGTAAATATTCACTGATTGAGCCTCTATGATCAACGTCTCATTTAAGAGAACAAACATAAACGTCTCTTTAGTAATTATAGACAACAAGCTGCATTCATAGATATATAAACCTAGATACTACACAGTACATTCATAGATATATAAACCTAGATACTACACAGTACATTCATAGATATATAAACATAGACACTACACAGTACATTCATAGATATATAAACCTAGATACTACACAGTACATTCATAGATATATAAACCTAGATACTACACAGTACATTCATAGATATATAAACCTAGATACTACACAGTACATTCATAGATATATAAACATAGATACTACACAGTACATTCATAGATATATAAACCTAGATACTACACAGTACATTCATAGATATATAAACATAGACACTACACAGTACATTCATAGATATATAAACCTAGATACTACACAGTACATTCATAGATATATAAACCTAGATACTGCACAGTGCATTCATAGATATATAAACATAGATACTACACAGTACATTCATAGATATATAAACATAGATACTACACAGTACATTCATAGATATATAAACCTAGATACTACACAGTACATTCATAGATATATAAACCTAGATACTACACAGTACATTCATAGATATATAAACCTAGATACTACACAGTACATTCATAGATATATAAACCTAGATACTACACAGTGCATTCATAGATATATAAACATAGATACTACACAGTACATTCATAGATATATAAACATAGATACTACACAGTACATTCATAGATATATAAACATAGACACCTCATTGGCCTCTGCAGTTCATTGTAGCGACCTGTATCGCGGCCCCCATAGTTGTAAAATAATATCTAGATATCCCGCAAGTCCCAGAAAAGACGCGCTGTGATTGGTCAGCTTGCCTTCTCCAAAACGGCGCCCGAGATACAGACGCCTCAGACCCAGAGGAGGCTCTACCTTTATATGTCTATGAGTGTATTGATCCAGTTTGCGTGTGTGTGTGTGTGTGTGTGTGTGTGTGTGTGTGTGTGTGTGTGTGTGTGTGTGTGTGTGTGTGTGTGTGTGTGTGTGTGTGTGTGTGTGTGTGTGTGTGTGTGTGTGTGTGTGTGTGTGTGTGTGTGTGTGTACTATCCAGACACGCCCTCACCTTATCAAACAGGTCATTTACCTTCATGTGTGACATATCTGAAACAGAGACATTGTCCTGTTGCTACATGTGTTAAAGGCCTAAATGTTACATGTTGTTACAATATTTAAAACATCTTACAAATATTTCACATTATAAGCTCACTACGTGACCCAAGCTTGTAGATCTTCTATTTTAAATATATACATATATGTTTAAAGTGCTCATGTGACCTAGTCGCTTCTTTTGGGCTTGTTTTCATAGACCTGGTTGCTTATTTATCTCACACAATCTGTGTGTATAGATGAATCTACAGACATGCTGCCTGTAGGTAATCATAACTGTGGTGTCACGGTGCGGAGCGGCAGCCGCTTGACACCGAACTTATGATTACCTACAGGCAGCATGTCTGTGGATTCATCTATAGATGAATGCAGCATTCTGGTTAATAACACATGTGACGACACATCGTGGTCCTGATTCATTGTACACATTGTACAAGACAAGACAAGACAAGACAAGACAGCTACTGTGTGTGTGATGTGGCCTGAGCTGGTTGCTTCTTTTGGGCTTGTTTCTGTAGACCTGGTTGCTTGTTTCTCTCGCAAGATCTGGCTACACTGGTGAATGTTAAGGCAGAGTGTGCAGGTAGCAGATAGAGAGACAGGACATGTAGCACCAGGAAGAGTAAAACTACATTTTAAAATATGGATTAAACATGTTTAATGTCAGCGGTGCTCAGCGCAGATTAACACACGCGCAACCCTAATGCAGTTATGAGTATCATTTAAATCTCTCTGCAACTCTTTAGTGTCAGCTCCTGTGAGCGGTCATTAATCTCCTGTAAATGCTGACCATGGATTTGCAGGAGAACGTTTTCTATTCACTGCTCAGATCAGATCAGGTCTAGAGTCCTATTCTAGTTTAGTTCTCATTTGTCACTGATCTGTCAATCTGGCTAAATGTCTGAATGTCATTGGCTGTGGGAAGGTGGGCGTGTCTACTAGTGACTACAGCCTCTGGTCTGAAGTGTGAGCAGAGAAAACATAAAGTTTGGTATGTGGTTGTTCTGATCATCTTAACACACTTTACATCACATTATTATAAGTATTACTGTGTCTCATCTCAGTAAAATAATGATACAAACTAGAGAAAGTGCTCCTCGGAGCACAGGTCTCCGCCAGGTCAGGTACGATATTGTGTCCTCCTGGTGGCGCTATAATAGGCCAATGTGAAAAGGGTGCCATTTATTCTTCAATCGGACACTGCATTCATGATTTGAGGCATTTTGTTCCAAAAATGTGTTTTGCTAAATTAGACCTGCTGGTGGCGCTATAACAGGCCAATGTGAAAAAGGGTGGCATTTCTTCCTTGGCCTAGTGGGAATGTGCGTGTGAAATTTCACGGAAATCGCAAGCTGCGTTCATGATTTGAGGCATTTTGTTCAAAACGGACCAATCCTGCAAACTTTGGAAGCAAACCTTAGCCAATGAGGATGGAATATGGGAAATCGGACAGATCAGTGTTGATCACATGACTATAGACTCAGAGATACTGTGTACCGATTTGCATGACGTTTGGATACAATCTGTAGGAGTAATGTAAAAAAATGGGTTTTGCACAAATCGGCCTCCAGGTGGCGCTATAACAGGCCCATGTGAAAAATTTGAGGCAGAGGTTCTGAATTGGCATCCAGGGAGTGTGTGTGCACAGTTTCGCAGCGACCGGGCCAACGGTGCCAGAGATTAGCTGGTAACACACGGACACACGGACACACGGACGGAGGGTAAAACATACTCTCTCGCCATGCCTTTCGGCCTGGCGGAGACAATAATGATACAAATGATTACATTGTAAACAGTTTGTAACAATGAGTTTTATAATGACTGTAAAGGCACGTAGAGATGAATAAAATAAGCCATATGAGCAGCATTGTTTAACAATATTATATTGATATGAAGCTCCGCTGAACCCTTTACTACTGTATACTACTGTATATATTATGGTTAAGTTTAACCAAGGTTAAAGGTTAAGCTTAAGTTAAACACAGGGAAATAAAGTACCATGCGCACTTCAAGAAGTTGACAAGTTGACATAGACCTGAAGGCTGTGGGATTTCCTTTTCAAAACATTTCACAGAATAACACCATGTTTTGCAGTAAAACTATGATCTGAATTCATATTTTTTCTTCAATCAAAAATCTTGCAGTTTGATAACTGAGGCAGTTATGTACTGCATGATAATGCAGCATGGCAGATCTACAGTAGTAGTAATACATTTCCTACCAGACATAGTGGAAGATCGTCCCAAAATATTCTGGAATACAGCTGCTTCCAATAATTAATTAGGCTACATTGCACAAACGTAGGTCAAATCAATTCAGCATGTGTCAGTCCTCCAGTGCACGTTGGGACTGGGAAATGAATTGATAGTTGATAACAATACGATACTATTATTATTATTATTATTATAAAGATGAATGCCACTAATGTCATAGTCATATTCTTGTCATCTGGACTTTACCAACCAAGTGTAGCCTAGTTTTTAACAACAACTTTAACAAAATATCTATAAGCCAGAGAGGGTCACTTATAAAAAATAAAATAAAAAGCTTTGGCTTTGATGCTATCTTAGAATAGATGAATAGACCTATTTGACAGTGAAGAAACATAATTGCCTTGACATTAACGAGCGTCAACGAGCATCTGCTGGACACAGACACACACACCTCCCCTCTGCAGTGCTCTAAAGTGACTGCAGTCTGTCTCATTTCTCTCCAAAACACCTTGATGGAATATGATTAAGGATTACTCTGTGATTATGGTAAACTCACATTTCATATCGCACACACCATATCTTTAACTTTCACTAAGGCCCCCCCCCCCCAAATTGATAAATTGCTCCGGGGGCCACCAGAAAGGTCCTCACGTGTGTGTGTGTGTGTGTGTGTGTGTGTGTGTGTGTGTGTGTGTGTGTGTGTGTGTGTGTGTGTGTGTGTGTGTGTGTGTGTGTGTGTGTGTGTGTGTGTGTGTGTGTGTGTGTGTGTGTGTGTGTGGTAAAGACCTTGAACAGAGCAGGAGTGCTCTACAGACTGAGACGACTTAGTTTATTTCCCAGAGAGGCAAGTCGCCACTTGCCAACAACCTGTGTTTGTGTTTGTCATTACACTAAACTAAAGCTCTCTGACACAGCCTGAGCCTGTTAAGACATTAAATCAGTGTTACAACAGAGCAGTTCAATGTCAACGTTAGGAAACAAACACTCACTCTTTAAAGTAAAGTGCAGCTCTCATGAGTGAGCTTTGCTCTGGCTTCATTCACATTAACACGTAAAGATGTAAAGAAAATGTTCTGTTAGTGCTTGGTTGTATGATAATTAGTTAATAGTTAATGTTGTATGATATTGTGAGGGAATTGTATTAATATATAGCGAGTACAAAAGCTCAACTAAAATACAATTTTTTGTTTCCTCTCAATTAAATTCCTTCTCATCCGGGGCCCCCTGGTGGCTAAGGCCCTGTACTGCAGACCATGTAGCCCATAGGGTTAATGTTGCCATGAACACAGTTAAAGATAAATATCCTTTAAGTTTTATAAACAGCACCCTGACCTTTAATATTGACCTATGAAAACAATCCCAAAATGGAGGTTCTACTTATTTCATATTTTAGTCCTAAAGGAAAAGGCTATTTTTCTCTCAAACGTCTCACAGTGGTAGAAGAGCATCTCAATGTCCACTGTCACAAATATGAAGATGATTAACCACATTCTGTTGCTATGGTGATAACATGCATAAACCTAATTAGAATAGTATACTACAATCCATCTCTGTGGTCTAGATGAAGTAAAACAATTGTCAAACGTTTGTCATGATAACTGAACAGTTTGAAATCTGCATCACAAGCAACACAATACAGAAATACATTATAACATCCTCAATCTATCAGAACTCTGCTCAGCCTTTTACAATGTTCATTTGATCATTTCATGGGCTTTTTTCTCTCAAATTCAGTCTATTTTGTTTCTATGGCATATTGCATATTATGCATATTAATAATAATGATAATAATAATAATACATCAGACTTATATAGCACTTTTCTTAGTACCCAAAGTCACTTTACAAAACAGCTTAAAATTATTTTTAAGCTGTTTTGTAAAGTGACTTTGGGTACTAATAAAGTGACTTTGGGTAATAATAAATCTGCTCCTAATAAAATTATTTTTATTAGGAGCAGATTTATTATTGCATTGCTTGGCCCCTGTATTGCTGCTTTCATATTTATTATCATTATTATTATTATTGCTATTACTATTATTATTATCATCATGTCTTTCAGAGAGTGACATCCCTAACGAGATTATTATTATTATTATTATTATTATTATTATTATTATTATTACCCTTATTATTATCATCATGTCTTTCAGAGAGGGACATTCCTACAGATGGAGGATCAACAGGAGGAAGAGGAAGGACAGTGATTGTTATTCCAGTGATCATCAGCATCATGGTGGCAGCAGTACTGCTGTATTTATACTGGAACCAGAAGATACTGAGTAAGACTACAACTCATACTGTATTTATACTGTAAACAGAAGATAACTAGTAAGACTAGAACTCATACTGTATTTATACTGTAAACAGAAGATAACTAGTAAGACTAGAACTCATACTGTATTTATACTGTAAACAGAAGATACTGAGTAAGACTAGAACTCATACTGTATTTATACTGTAAACAGAAGATACTGAGTAAGACTAGAACTCATACTGTATTTATACTGTAAACAGAAGATACTGAGTAAGACTAGAACTCATACTGTATTTATACTGTAAACAGAAGATACTGAGTAAGACTAGAACTCATACTGTATTTATACTGTAAACAGAAGATACTGAGTAAGACTAGAACTCATACTGTATTTATACTGTAACCAGAAGATAACTAGTAAGACTAGAACTCATACTGTATTTATACTGTAAACATAAGATAACTAGTAAGACTAGAACTCATACTGTATTTATACTGTAAACAGAAGATAACTAGTAAGACTAGAACTCATACTGTATTTATACTGTAAACAGAAGAGAACTAGTAAGACTAGAACTCATACTGTATTTATACTGTAAACAGAAGATAACTAGTAAGACTAGAACTCATACTGTATTTATACTGTAAACAGAAGATAACTAGTAAGACTAGAACTCATACTGTATTTATACTGTAAACAGAAGATAACTAGTAAGACTAGAACTCATACTGTATTTATACTGTAAACAGAAGAGAACTAGTAAGACTAGAACTCATACTGTATTTATACTGTAAACAGAAGATAACTAGTAAGACTAGAACTCATACTGTATTTATACTGTAAACAGAAGATAACTAGTAAGACTTGAACTGATTTGTTAACTGATACATTTTTCTAATCTATATTAATACTAGAAAAAGTAATACTAGATAAAAGATCGATGTGAAAAATGCATCTTCCTCGGCCTAGTTGTAATGTGTATGCAAATCGACAGATCCGTTTGGTTTAATGTCTATAGAGATACTGTATATAATGATAATACATCTATATTCATATAAATCATAAATCTATGTATCTATAATGATAACACATTCTCTCACATCTCAGCTTTGACAGGAGAAGAGGAGACAAGACAAGACAAAGCCTCCGAACTGAGAGGTTTGTGTGTGTGTGTGTGTGTGTGTGTGTGTGTGTGTGTGTGTGTGTGTGTGTGTGTGTGTGTGTGTGTGTGTGTGTGTGTGTGTGTGTGTGTGTGTGTGTGTGTGTGTGTGTGTGTGTGTGTGTGTGTGTGTGTGAATTAACAGAATAAAGAAACGCTTCAACATAAGTCAGATACAGTATGTATCTGACTTATCCCCTCCTCTCCAAATAACAAATATAACATTTTAAGTTGATAATAATGTCATATCACACTGTTTGTGTTCCACATTGATTAGAAACGCTGCTGTAACATAGATATACAAACCAGCTGTCTGCTTTTGTTGTACAATAGTTAGAATAAATACCTTTTGCATGAGACAACCGGGTTTGCTTCCCAGCCCGGTGGTGTTCATTTGAGGTTTTTGTGACCAACTTTTGTCCCTTTGGGCGTCAATGGGTCATTGAATGAAATAACTAATTAAATATTAATTCATGATTAACCTACAGTGACTGGCCTACAGTGCAGCTTACAGAACATAAATTAGGCTATTTTAGTTTTACTTGTCAATCATTGTGGAACTGGCTGGTCGATAGGAAGAGACCAAAATACAGAACAGTGGAGGGGGGGGGGGGTTGATCATCTGAATATAGACCTACAAAAAGCTATGGTGAAAAAGACCATTTCATTGATTAAAAGTGGATTTTGATGACCTTCCCCTGGAGAGTCTGTCTGTCTGTCTGTGTGCGCGCGTGCATGTGCGTGTGCCCGTTTGTGCATGTGGAAATAACCTTCATTTAAAACATTATTTGTCTTAATTATTGAAAGGTCAGTACAGAAACACTGGACTATAATTATTCCAATAGAGTTGTTCACTAACGTCTAGAAGGAGAGTCCATCTCTTCACAGCACTAACCTTTTACTTTCATTTTCAATGGAAACATAATACTTTTATGGCCGTGGATTCCTAACCTATATAGATTGATGTTGGGGGAACAATCATGATTAATTGGCAGCAACCATAAAAAGAGCCTCTGAGAAAGAGATCTGTCTCTTACGTTTCATTAACCCATTAAGACCTGAGGCGATTCTTAAAAATGTTTTCTAAATCCTAACAGTTTTTTGAAAAAAAAAAAAAAAAAAAAAGTTCAAGATTTTTCAAAAATAGCAGATCTACAAGCTCATAGCGCGGCACTCGGAGCAGCGCTATGAGCTTGTATATCTGCTATTTTTGAATAGCCAAAGAAATCTAAAGTGACACTGTTGCATTCCAGGTCTAAATGGGTTTACTACTTCTAATAGCTGAGACTCCAGTGAGTTGTCTTTTCAAAACAAAGTTGTTTGCATCTTGAACTAGACAATGACTGAAATGGAAAATGTTTTATTGTGTTTTATTGGTAAACACACGTGTGTGTGTGTGTGTGTGTGTGTGTGTGTGTGTGTGTGTGTGTGTGTGTGTGTGTGTGTGTGTGTGTGTGTGTGTGTGTGTGTGTGTGTGTGTGTGTGTGTGTGTGTGTGTGTGTGTTCATATTACTGACGATGAAGAAATGCTTCAACACAACATGGACATTTCATATGTGAGTATAAAACAGGGCACAGGGCCTGGGATCATGTTTAAAGACATCTACACCCCGCTCTACAATGTAGACATCAAAGTCACAGACATCCACAGTCATCATGAGGTCAGACAGATGGAGATGAAGAAGGCAGGAGAGGAAAAAGAAATCCATCTCAGTGAAATGTTCAAAGACCCTTCTGGAGGAAACATAAGAACAGTGCTGACCGTTGGCTGTGCAGGAATTGGCAAAACGTTCCTCGTACACAAATTTATGTTTGACTGGGCCAAGAAATGTTTTCCCCAAGATCCACACCTTGTGTTCCCGCTCAAGTTCCGCCAGTTAAATCTGCTCAAAGGACAAAACTTTAGTTTGGCAAAGCTAATTCACACATGCATCAAGGAAACCAGATTTATTGAGGAAGACGATCTTAATGACATCTTCAACAAATTGCAGACGTCAGGAGACTGTAACAACATCCCCTTCAAAGTTATGTTTGTTATGGATGGATATGATGAAAATTCGACCCAGTTCGATTTCAATTCAGATTTTGGCCTCATGAATGTGACAGATTCGTACCCAGTGGATGTTTTGCTTGTAAATCTCATCAAGGGGGAGCTGCTCCCCTCTGCTCACATCTGGATAACCTCACGACCTGCAGCAGCCAATCAGATCCCTAAGGTCTTTGTTAACAGGATGACAGAAGTACGAGGGTTCATCAGAGATGACCAGAAGAAGGAATTCTTAATGAAGATGTTCAGAGATGAGAACCTGGTCAGCTCAATCTACTCACACATCAAGGAATCAAAGATCCTCCACACCATGTGTGAAATCCCAGTCTTCTGTTGGATCCTTGCTACCGTTGTGCAGTACATGGGGATGACAGACAAGCTGCCCAAAACCCTGACTGAGATGTTCTGCTACTTCCTGACGGGTGAGACCAAGCGAGAGCTGAAGAAGAATTCTGCACTAGATGAGGAAGACAAAGAGAAGATCGTAAAGGAAGTTCTTCTGAAGCTGGGTAGGCTGGCGTTTGACCAACTGGACAAAGGCAACATCATTTTCTACGAGGAAGACCTGAAAGCGTGTGATCTTGATGTGAACAAGGACTTGCTGAACTTAGGCTTTTGCACAACGTTTTTCAAAGAAGACGATGTGTTTTTCCTCCAAACGGTCTACTGCTTTGTTCATCTGAGCATCCAGGAGTTTCTGGCTGCAGTCTACCTGTTCCACTGTTTCACACAGAGGAACATGGAGGTCCTGAAGACATTCCTGGAAGGTGATGATTACAACAGTGACAGTTCCCTGTCTGACTTCCTGAAGGCTGCTATGAAAAAAACCCTGCAGAGTAAGAGTGGACGCCTGGACCTCTTTGTCCGCTTCCTTCATGGTCTCTCACTGGAGTCCAACCAGAGTCTGTTAGGAGGCCTGCTGGGTCAGACAGAGAACAGTCCAGAGGAGATCCAGAGAGCCATCAACAACCTGAAGGAGATGGATGATATGAGTTTCTCTCCAGACAGATGTCTAAACATCTTCCACTGTCTGATGGAGATGAAGGACTCCTCAGTAAGTGAGGGTATCCAACAGTTCCTGGAGTCAGAGAGCAGATCAGGGAAGGACCTTTCTGTGCCCCAGTGTTCAGCTCTGGCCTCCATGCTGCTGATGTCAGAGGAGGTTCTGGAGGTGTTGGACCTGGATACATACAACATATTAAGTGTGGTGGGGCAACAGAGACTGGTCCCAGCTGTGAGGAACTGCACAACAGCCAGGTTAGTATTCATGTGAATGTCAACATGTTATAGTAACTTTCACTCATCTCCATTCATACATTCAAAATAAATATATTAATAATAAACACACACACACACACACACACACACACACACACACACACACACACACACACACACACACACACACACACACACACACACACACAGGGGGAGGGGGTGGAGAGAGAGAGAGAGGGACAGAGAATCATCACATTATAAAAGACACTGATTGGTCACACTGGTGATTCATTCTGCAGTGTTTATGTCTATCAGTGGTTCTCAAACTGTTTCATGTTGAGAACCTCAAATGAATGAACCGTATAAATATAAATTATTACATATTTGTCCACAGACCCCCATCTGAATATATTTTGCCAGGGACCCCCATACAAGATTTATGTTAATTTTAGATTTGATTTTATTATTTTATTTTTAATAGTCAATCTACAAGCCCCCCCATGTTTTTACAAGCTCATAGCGCGGCACCCGGTGCCGCGCTATGAGCTTCTCTTCTACTCCACTACATTTCAGAGGCAAATATTGTACTTTTACTCCACTACAATTATTTGAAAACTTTAGTTACTAGTTACTTTGCAGATATAACTTATTACATTATAAAACATATCATCAATCTAAACAGTTTAATATCAAAACATAAATAATATGTACATTAAAATATTTATGTTGTATTCATTTTGTGTCTGTAATTTTATGTCTTCATGTCTTGGGGTGATAATGTAATCCGTATTGAGTTTTTTTTATTTTATTGGTTGCTTTAAAAAGCTTTTCTGTACCTTGCTATATGCCTTTAATGCTGAAAACTGCTATGGAAAAACCCAATAAACAAAGTAAAAAAATAAAATAAAAAAAGAAACTAAACACACTATAGGATACCAGATCTACAAATGAACCTGGTATCTGTCTATATTACATGCTATCTAAATCCTTGGTTCTTAAAGTGGGGTCTGAGGACCCCCAGGGGTCCTTGGAGGGGTACCAGGGGGTCCCCAGCAACATTAGTTATTATAGTGTCACAATCATTTTAACCACTTTAACCATGTTTTATTATTTGGCTATTAAAAAATAGCAGATCTACAAGCTCATAGCGCGGCACCGAGTGCCGCGCTATGAGCTTGTAGATCTGCTATTTTTGAAAAAACCCTGGCACAAAATATGTTTGAGATGGTGGGGGGGGGGGGTCCGCAGCCAAATACATATCATTTTGGGGGTCCTTGACATGAAAAGGTTTGAGAATCTCTGTTTTAAACAATGGTCATTACTTGTTTACTCACTTTAATGAGGAATTACCAAGTTACTAAATACATCAATGTAAGTTACATGCTTTAACTTAGTTCTCTGTTCTTACTGACATCCTGTTAATGTCTGGAGAACTACATAGATAGAAGATCTCTTAGTTTACTTCCTTCACAGTGAACTGTGACTGATCTGTTTTGATCATCTCTGATTTGACATTTAATCTGTCATTACAGACTTGTTGGCTGTTACCTCCAGAAGGAACACATTGAAGTTGTGGCTTCAGCTCTCAGTTCTAATCCATCCCATCTACGCCACCTGGACTTAAGTTCTAACAAACTGGACCTGGACCTGCTGTCTCTGCTGGAAGCTGCACTGAAGAGCCCACACTGTAGATTGGAGACTCTAAGGTCAGATGAATTTACATGAATTATTTTCATCAGTGAATTACAGTATAATATTATAATATGAATACTGTGTTGATACTTCTTTTGATTATTGTGAATAAGGTTGACATAGTAACACATTGACTAGAATAATGATAAGGTACAGTGACTATAGTATGTACATGTTACAATTACAATTAACACTTACATGCATTCACCCACAATCACTGCAATTTGTATTTTTACATGTTGAGCCTCTGACACTTAAACTGATTGAAACCTTTATTTATTCTCAAAGAGCTTTGAGGTTTACCCTCATTTACAATGCTGCTGACATTACACACACACACACACACACACACACACACACACACACACACACACACACACACACACACACACACACACACACACACACACACACACACACACACACAGCACAGATTATGAATGAAAGACTTTGTTTAGAATCATTTTTGAGTTTATTTGAACCTTTATGTTGCACCTGTTTGTTTTGAAACCCTTTTAGTTAAAGTCTGGAGCTTGTTCTTGTTTCATTGTTTGCCCATCATCTGTCCTTTAACCTGTCCATCAGCTGTCCTTTGACCTGTCCATCATCTGTCCTTTAACCTGTCCATCAGCTGTCCTTTGACCTGTTCATCATCTGTCCTTTAACCTGTCCATCTGTTGTCAACCTGTTGATGTTTACAGTTTCCATTGTTTTCCTTTTTTCCATTCAGACTGATTCACTGCTGGTTGTCACAGAGTTGCTGTGAAGTTCTGGCCTCGGCTCTCAGCTCCAATCCTTCTCATTTGAGAGAATTAGACGTGAGTTTGAACAGAATTCTGGATTCTGGAATTGAACTTCTCTGCGTTGGAGTGAAGAGTCCACATTGTCACCTGCAGACCCTGAGGTAAATAATGTTTTCTTCTCTGTGTGGATCTGTACTTCATGAACACCAACAGCAGTTTGTTAAAGTGTTTATTTCTCTGCAGGTTGTCAGGCTGTGGGATCACAGAGGAAGGCTGTTCTTCTCTGGCTTCAGCTGTGGCCCTCAACCCCTCCCATCTGAAGCATGTGGACCTCAGCTGTAACCACCCAGGAGGAGATGCTGTACAGACACTGCTCTCAGCTGGACTAGAGACTGTCAAGTGAGTAGATTTAGACTGAGTCCATGTTGGTTAGTGCAGCCATTCCCTTGTTTCATGTTCCAGTGGCTAGACAGGTACTTCATGCTTTGTATTTATATATATTTAGTTAATACTATATACTCAACAAATGAATAATGATAGATTTATGCCTCCTACATTTCATTTAATCGTCTAATTATTGAAAATATACAGTATATTATAACATAATACTTCACATTGTAAGCTGTCATTTGGTTAATTTAACCTATTATAGAGGAGTCAGTGTTTTAACCACATGATCTATATTCAGGGTGTGTCATAATAGTCAAGCATTCATCAAACATTGTGAAAATAGCAGATCTACAAGCTTGTATATTGGCTGTTCTGTAGGACAGTAGAGTGGAAAAATGAGGCGACAAGTATAGAGCCCTGTGGGACCCCTGTCAGTGAAGTATACAGGGTATACTATACTGTAAATGATAAATCTACATCAGTGTGAAACATTAAAAGATGAACAGCTGCTCTCACTTTAGTTTGACAACAACTAGTCCATACCCAGAGATGTGTGTTCCTCTGACTCCATCTGTACACACACACACACACACACACACACACACACACACACACACACACACAGTGCAGTGAGCTCCACATTCACAGAGAGAAGTGTTTATCTACAGTCAGCTCACGTCGTTCGTCAACTTGAAAATAGTTTAATTAATGTACTTTGTGACACATGGTGACATCACACATTATAAACTCTGAATGTCTGCTGCTCTGTTGTATCAATGAGTAAACAACACGCTAACTCTGTTAGCACCAAGAGCTAACAGCCTGTAGCCCTGTAGCTAAGTCTACCCGGAGACTGCCCACTGGTTGGGACCATAGATATAGAAACCTAGATACCTCATTGGCCTCTGCAGTTCGTTGGAGCGACCTGTTTCGTATGGTGGCCGCCATACGCGCTGTGATTGCCCAGCGCCCGTTCCCTCAGGAAATGGGGGGAACGGGCACTGGCCAATCACAGCACGTCTATTCCAGGACTTGTCAGAATCTAGTTGTCCCGCCCCCACCTGCCTCTGATTGGCCTACTGAACGCCCCTTCTGTGACACACACGGAAATTTCCGGCTGCCCCCCAAGGAAGCGGAAGTGCGTCCGCCATACAGACGCTTCAGAGCCAGAGGAGGCGTCTACCTTTATATGTCTATGGTTGGGACCGTGACAGCAGAGTACATCCCATAGCCTGGGAGTGTAACCGCCACCCTGTGGCACATGCTCAGTAACTTCTAAACTCTGCAGAATACACATCAACGTATTTTAAACTTCTTACATTTGGGAAAAGTGAACAATGTTGTTCATGAGTGTGTTCACATGGTAATGATCATATTCCTGTGTGTAAGTTCAGATCAATAGCTGAACCCACTGAGGACAACAATGTAGACAGAGTTCTATAGAATATGTAGTTAGATAGGAATACAATGTAACAAATATGTTTTACAACAACATATAGTAATAAAATGTAATACAATATGTTTTGTCCTCACTAATCATGCCCATGTGAGCAGCCATCAGCTGGGTGAAGCTGAAACAGGATTAACTGGAAAAAGTGCTCCTCGGAGCACAGGTCTCCGGCAGGTCAGGTACATTATTGTGGCCTCCTGGTGGCGCTATAATAGACCAATGTGAAAAGGATGGCATTTCTTCTTAGGCCTTTCACGGCAATCTGACACTGCATTCATGATTTGATGCATTTTGTTCCAAAAATGTGTTTTGCTAAATTAGACCAAAATGTGAAAGGGTGCCATTTCTTCCTCTGCCTCGTGGGAATGTGTGTGTGAGATTTCATGGAACTTGCACGTTGCCTTCATGATTTGAGGCATTTTGTTCAAAACTGACCAAACTTTGTAAGCCAACCTTAGCCAATGAGGATGGAATATGGAAAATCGGACAGATCTGTGTTGATCACATGACTATAGAGATACTGTGTAGCGATTTGCATGACGTTTGGATAAAATCTGTAGGAGTAAATGGGTTTTGCACAAATCGGCCTCCTGGTGGCGCTATAACAGGCCCATGTGAAACATTTGGGGCAGAGGTTCTGAATTGGCATCCAACGGTGCCGGAGATTAGCTGTCCACAGATGGACACACAGACGGACGGACGGACAGGGGGTAAAACATAGGCTACTCTCGCCATGCCTTTCGGCCTGGCGGAGACAATAACAAATCACGTTGTGAGCTTGTAGATCAGGAACTATAATTAAGGCCTCCTCATATCAACAAGCTAATGCTTTGGTTTATTTCCTATTTATCAGGCAGAAGCTACGTTGTCAACTTAGCTGACTTTGACTCAGAGAAACATGACATCTGCTCTGGTATTCCACAAGGTTCAATCCTTGGTCCTCTATTATTCTCCCTGTACATACTACCACTGGGTGAACTTATCACCAGCCACGGAGTGAATTTCCACTCCTATGCTGATGACACCCAGCTATACCTCTCCGTAGCTCCAGATGACCCCAGTGCTCTTGACCCATTGTTGTCCTGTCTGTCCAGCATCAAATGCTGGATGAGCGAGAACTTTCTGAAGCTAAATGAGGACAAGACAGAAGTTCTCATAATTGGCTCTAGGGAACAGAAAGAATCAATAAGAAGTAGGCTTGGTAACATCACTGTAGGAAGTAACTCTACAGTCAAGAACCTGGGAGTTATAATAGACTCTGAACTGAATTTTAATGCACATATATACACTTATCAAGATTGCCTTCTTCCATCTGAGGAATATTGCACGAGTTAGAGCATATCTGTCGCTGGATGATGCAAAGACATTGATCCACGCTTTTGTTTTTTCTCGCTTGGATTACTGCAATGCTCTTTTCTCTGGACTGCCAAAGAAAACAACCGACAGACTACAACTCGTTCAAAATGCGGCAGCCAGAGTTTTAACTAAAACTAAGATGAGGGAACACATTACTCCAGTTTTAGCTTCACTACATTGGCTCCCGGTTGTTTTTAGGATCGATTTTAAAATTATTTTGCTTGTTTATAAGGCTCTCAACGGTCTGGCACCCTCCTACCTCTATGACCTCCTCCCCAAACACGTCCCAAACCGTCCCCTCAGGTCTTCTAGTGCAGGCCTACTTGAAGTGCCTGTAATGTCATATAAAAAATACGGCGAAGCAGCATTCTGCTTCTACGGGCCGACGGCCTGGAATAAGCTTCCTCTGCACCTAAGACAGGCACCCTCTGTAGACAGTTTTAAAGCACAGCTCAAGACTCATTTATTCACTCTTGCTTTTAGTTGATTCTGTTTCTTCTGAATCTCTGTGCTGTTGTTTCTGTCTTTATCACTGCCTGACCCACTGCCTTTTATCTTTAAGCTTTTATCTCTTGCCACTGTACTTTGCCACTGCTCTATTGTTTTAATTGTTTTGCTTGACCCGCTGCCTCTTATTTGTAACCATTACTTCTTGCCATTGCCCTTTTTGCCTTTTGCTCTATTATTGCCATTGCTCTAATGTTTTTTGCTTTTACCCTGTGTTTTGTTTTCATTTTTTCTTTCGTTTTCTGTAAAGCACTTTGAGCTGCATTTATGTCATGAAAGGTGCTATATAAATAAAGTTTATTATTATTATTATTATTGCTATAGAAAATAAAGGGGAAATCAAACTTATTTTGGGAAAGGTTTTTAGATGTGATTTCAATCATTCTAACATTCTATGGAAACATAAATGTTTCAACTGATTTACACACACGCTGTAGCAGTTTGATTCAACATGACAAACCATCCAAGATGTCCTGGATTTAACATTATAAAATGTGTTCTGTTTGATTTAATGTTGTTCTTTGATCTGCTTTGTTGTTGTTTTTAACATGTTCTATAAAGCACTTTGTAACTTTGTTATGAAAAGCTCTATACAAATAAATACATTATCATTACTTCCTACAGTGTGAATCATGGAGGAGAACACTGGATAGATCACTGGATTCATCCTCAACTCCTTACAAGATGTGAGTGTCTGTCTGTCTGTCTGTCTGTCTGTCTGTCTGTCTGTCTGTCTGTCACCCTCCTCAATGTTTCTTCTCTTTGTCCACTGCTCTGTCCACTCCTAGTCATATTCTAGTTGTAAAGTCCTCTGGCTAGCTCCTCTTTGCTATGTGCTGCTATGTGCCATGTTGCTACTGCCATTGCCTGTGTGTATCGTGTAGTGTGTGTATTGTGTAGTGTGTGTATTGTGTAGTGTGTGTATTGTGTAGTGTGTATTGTGTAGTGTGTGTGTGTATTGTGTAGTATGTATCAGGAATGTGCACACATAGACATCAAAGGGGGCTTGAGCCCCTGCCCTTTTTTCCTGTCTGTAAAAGTGCCCTCTCCAGACCATGAATATAGGACGTACTACTATGAAAGAAATTAAAATTCCCCCTTTCCCTGCCATATACTGAACGCAGCATTCAAGAGAATTGCCTTTTCCAAACTCTCCTGAACTTGAATGCAGCTCAAATGCTGAAATAATTGCATCTCAAGTATAGAGAACAGAAGTCCTGACGTCACTCGTTCATCCCCTGGGTCGTAGAAGTAATTTTCTATGGAGAATAACATTGGGTCATCATAGAATCGTCTCATATAAGTATTAATTAATTAATACTTAATTACTTAATTAAATAATTGGGATCCAAAAATAAACAAACTGTCTCTGTGATATTGTCAGGGAGGAGGTTCTGTATCGTTTATGATAGTCAGTCACTTATATTTGATACAGTCTGTTTCTGGCGAAAATGTAACTAATTCGGCAGAAGTAACATTAGCGTTTTCGCACCGTCTGTTGATGCTTCATACATATCCATAAGAGTCAAATCGCCGCGATCATTTTGTTTATTCTTGGAAATAAGAACTGTGTTCTTATTTGACGCGATATTAAACACGTCTATGGGAATTCAGAAGGGGGGGGGGGCACCGCGACCCAGGTAGGATGCGTAAATTACGTCAGACTTCGGTGCTCTATAGGCTTGAATCTTGATTATACTTAGTTGAGTGCGGCATCGTGCACAGAGTTGATCTCCAAGCTAGCCGATCTCTAGCAGATCGGCAATTTCGATATTTTCACCAAAAGTGCCCTTTTAGAAATCTCAGCCCCTCTAACATTCTCTGCACGTCCCTGGTGTGTATTGTGTAGTGTGTGTATTGTGTAGTGTGTGTAGTGTATATTGTGTAGTGTCTGTATTGTGCAGTGTGTGTATTGTGTAGTGTGTGTATTGTGTAGAGTGTGTATTGTGTATTGTGTAGTGTGTGTATATTGTGTAGTGTGTGTATTGTGTAGTGTGCAGTGTGTGTATTGTGTAGTGTGTAGTGTGTATATTGTGTAGTGTGTATATTGTGTAGTGTGTGTATTGTGTAGTGTGTGTATTGTGCAGTGTGTGTATTGTGTAGTGTGTGTATTGTGTAGAGTGTGTATTGTGCAGTGTGTGTATTGTGTAGTGTGTGTATATTGTGTAGTGTGTGTATTGTGTAGTGTGTGTATTGTGTAGTGTGTAGTGTGTATATTGTGTAGTGTGTATTGTGCAGTGTGTGTATTGTGCAGTGTGTGTATTGTGTAGTGTGTGTATATTGTGTAGTGTGTGTATTGTGTAGTGTGTAGTGTGTGTAGTGTGTAGTGTGTATATTGTGTAGTGTGTATTGTGCAGTGTGTGTATTGTGCAGTGTGTGTATTGTGTAGTGTGTGTATTGTGTAGAGTGTGTATTGTGCAGTGTGTGTATTGTGTAGTGTGTGTATTGTGTAGTGTGTGTATTGTGTAGTGTGTGTATTGTGTAGTGTGTAGTGTGTATATTGTGTAGTGTGTGTATTGTGTAGTGTGTGTATATTGTGTAGTGTGTGTATTGTGCAGTGTGTGTATTGTGTAGTGTGTGTATATTGTGTAGTGTGTGTATTGTGTAGTGTGTGTATTGTGTAGTGTGTAGTGTGTATATTGTGTAGTGTGTGTATTGTGTAGTGTGTGTATATTGTGTAGTGTGTGTATTGTGTAGTGTATGTATTGTGTAGTGTGTGTATTGTGCAGTGTGTGTATTGTGTAGTGTGTGTATATTGTGTGTGTGTGTGTGTGTGTGTGTGTGTGTGTGTGTGTGTGTGTGTGTGTGTGTGTGTGTGTGTGTGTGTGTATATTGTGTAGTGTGTGTATTGTGTAGTGTGTGTATTGTGCAGTGTGTGTAGTGTATGTATTGTGTAGTGTGTGTATTGTGTAGTGTGTGTGTAGTGTGTGTATTGTGTAGTGTGTGTGTAGTGTATGTATTGTGTAGTGTGTGTATTGTGTAGTGTGTGTATTGTGTAGTGTAGTTTGTGTATTGTGTAGTGTGTGTGTAGTGTATGTATTGCGTAGTGTGTGTATTGTGTATGTATTGTGTAGTGTGTGTATTGTGTAGTGTGTGTGTAGTGTGTGTATTGTGTAGTGTGTGTATTGTGTAGTGTAGTGTGTGTATTGTGTAGTGTAGTGTGTGTATTGTGTAGTGTGTGTGTAGTGTAGTGTGTGTGTGTAGTGTGTGTATTGTGTATGTATTGTGTAGTGTGTGTATTGTGTAGTGTGTGTGTAGTGTGTGTATTGTGTAGTGTGTGTATTGTGTAGTGTAGTGTGTGTATTGTGTAGTGTGTGTAGTGTGTAGTGTGTGTATTGTGTAGTGTGTGTAGTGTGTAGTGTGTGATGTGTAGTGTGTGATGTTATTGTTCATGTTGGTGTGTTGTGTAGTGTGTAGTGTGTGTATTGTGTAGTGTGTAGTGTGTAGTGTGTGTATTGTGTAGTGTGTAGTGTGTAGTATGTGTATTGTGTAGTGTGTGTATTGTGTATTGTGTAGTGTGTGTATTGTGTAGTATGTGTATTGTGTAGTGTGTGTATTGTGTATTGTGTAGTATGTGTATTGTGTAGTGTGTGTATTGTGTATTGTGCAGTGTGTGTAGTGTGTATATTTTGTAGTGTGTGATGTATTGTGTGTATTGTGTAGTGTATGTATTGTGTAGTGTGTAGTGTGTATTGTGTAGTGTGTGTAGTGTGTAGTGTGTATATTGTGTAGTGTGTGATGTCATTGTTCATGTTGGTGTGTTGTGTCATATGGTCTCTAGTACAGAAACCTTTTATCTCTATATTTCAACTCTTTTGTGAAATAATTTAACCTCTTAAAGCCCATATGGTTGAGCTCTATACTAGTGTCTTATTTTGAGGAAAGTAGATCTACAAGGATGTGTGTGTGTGTGTGTGTGTGTGTGTGTGTGTGTGTGTGTGTGTGTGTGTGTGTGTGTGTGTGTGTGTGTGTGTGTGTGTGTGTGTGTGTGTGTGTGTGTGTGTGTGTGATAGATATGTAATAACTGAAAAGTATTAACAAGAGCCTTTGTCTAAATAATAACTACATTGGAACACATTCTGTCTCTCTCTCTCTCTCTCTCTCTCTCTCTCTCTCTCTCTCTCTCTCTCTCTCTCTCTCTCTCTCTCTCTCTCTCATCAGATCTCCATCCTCTCACTCTGGACCCAAACACAGCAAACAGAAAACTCTGTCTGTCTGAGGACAACAGGAAGGTGACAAAGGGGGAGGAGCTTCAGTCGTACCCTGATCATCCTGACAGATTTGATGATGAGTCACAGGTTCTGTGTACAGAGGGTCTGACTGGACACTGTTACTGGGAGGTAGAGAGGAGTGGAGATGTTGAGATAGGAGTGTCTTACAGAGGAATCAGCAGGAGAGGAAAGGATAGTGAGCTTGGATACAATGACAAGTCCTGGAGTCTGTTCTGTACTGAAGATCGTTACGGTGTCAGTCACAATAGTAGGCACACTATCCTCCCTGTAAGTCCCTCTGGCTCTAACAGAGTATCAGTGTATCTAGACTGGTCTGCTGGTACTGTGTCCTTCTATCACAGGTCCTCTGACTCACTGACACACATTTACACGTTCCAGAACACATTCACTGAACCTCTCTATCCTGGGTTTGGCCTTGGTGATGTCTCCTCCTCAGTGTGTCTTTGTGAGGACAGATAATGTCTCCTCCTCAGTGTGTCTCTGTGAGGACAGATAATGTCTCCTCCTCAGTGTGTCTTTGTGAGGACAGATAATGTCTCCTCCTCAGTGTGTCTTTGTGAGGACAGATAATGTCTCTGATGAGTTGACACAACCAATATAGTTGGTATGGATATGTGGGCGTGTTCTAATACATGTCCACGTCTACATGTATATAGTTTATGTATATATGTATGATTTATATTATACAGTACAGTCAGGGTTATATTTGTTAAAGGAAGGAGGAAGGGATGGGGGGGAGGAGAGAGAGAGAGAGAGAGAGAGAGAGTGAGAGTGAGAGAGGAGCATGGATGGCTCACAACATGTGGGCTTGTAGATCGGCTATTTTCACTATTTTTGACATTTTTAAAAAGTAAATGAAACCATTTGGAGATCTTTTTATTTCATTGCGAAATAGGGAGCAGTGGTGGAAAAAGTACTCAATTGCTTTACTTAAGTAAAAGTATAAATACTGCAATGTAGACATACTCTGTCACAAGTAAAGTCCGGAATTCAGAATGTACTTGAGTAAAAGTACAAAAGTATTGGCATCAAAATGTACTTAAAGTACCAAAAGTAAAAGTACTCATTATGCATAATGTCCCATGTCACAAGTTTTCAAATGTTTAAAAATAGCAGATCTACAAGCTCACAATGCGTCGCATCGCGACGCATTGTGAGCTTGTAGATCTGCTATTTTCAAATGGACGAAATGTAGGTTTTGTAATAATAATCAAAATCTACAAAGTAACTAAAGGTTTTCAAATAAATGTAGTGAGTAAAAGTACAATATTTTGATCTGAGATGTAGTGGAGTAGAAGTAAAAGTATTGGAGTAGAGTAGTTAAGTCTACAAGTTCATAGCGCGGCACCGAGTGCCGCGCTATGAGCTTGTAGATCTGCTATTTTTGAAAAATCTTTCATTTCAAACATTTTTTTACTCCAATCTTTGCTTCTGGGGGTCCCTGGCACAAAACGTCTTCAGATGGGGGTCCGTGGCCAAATGTATATCAATTTAGGGGTCCTTGGCATGAAAATTGTTGAAAACCACTGGCCTAAAGTTATTCCTTTAAATATGGTCATCATCAGATATAAAGGGTTAAATATGATCATCATCAGATATAAAGGGTTAAATATGGTCATCAGATATAAATGGTTAAATATGGTCATCATCAGATATAAAGGGTTAAATATGGTCATCATCAGATATAAAGGGTTAAATATGGTCATCATCAGATATAAAGGGTTAAATATGATCATCATCAGATATAAAGGGTTAAATATGGTCATCAGATATAAATGGTTAAATATGGTCATCATCAGATATAAAGGGTTAAATATGGTCATCATCAGATATAAAGGGTTAAATATGGTCATCATCAGATATAAAGGGTTAAATATGGTCATCAGATATAAAGGGTTAAATATGGTCATCATCAGATATAAAGGGTTAAATATGGTCATCAGATATAAAGGGTTAAATATGGTCATCATCAGATATAAAGCAGATAGATATACTATGTGTAAATATGTAAATACATTGTTATTGTTTTTTATTCTCTTTTTTATTGAAATAACTAAAACGATGGAGCTTGTTTTCACACTGTTTTACACTGTAAACTGTGATGTGACAATAAAGATGATTCTTGTTACAATATTATCTATAAATGTATATTGTAATTGTCTAGCATTCAAAACCAGCTGTATTTACAATGCTCTGGAAGCCTTTCTAAGTGTTACAACATGTAATAAAATGTATATTGATAATATAAGTGTTCTTGTATTTATTTCAGTTGGTGAGTTTGTCAACGTGCTCTTTGGTACAGCCTGTGAACATTATTATTATTATTATTATTATTATTATTATTATTATTATTATTATTATTATGTACAGGTCACTTCTAACATGGTCTCCTGTATGGGAAGCTCTCAGTCAGAGATACTGTAGGAACAAGCTCACCAGGTAGTCAACCAGGATAGTGAGATCTTTGGAGACAAACAGTTGTAAGTTCAGGACACCTGCAGCTCTGCTTGAGAGCCAGTCTGAGACTGCATAGTCTCTGTGACATGAACTATCTCTCTATGAACATAAACATCTGTGTTGTGTCTTACAATGTGTGAGGGCTGTGTGTTGGCCACAGTGAAACTGATACATCACACCGTATTGTTGTGGACAAACTGTTAGAGAGATGTGACATTTTGTGTGTCCAGGAGACGTTCTTGGCTAAACAAGACCTGGAAGGTCTTAACTTTATATCCATAAGGACTTTCACAGGGCGGGGGAATCCACCACCGACCTGTGTTCTAAAGTGGTACGAGGGAGGATTCCAGGGGGAGTTGCTGCTCTGTGGAATAAAACATATGAGCAGTTGGTTCATGTCATTAGATTAGGAGTTGACTGGGCTATTGGGATAGAGCTGTTCTGTCATGGTAAAAGGTTCATAACTGTGAATGTTTATACACTATGAGTGCTATCATAATGAGGATGAGTATCTCAGTAGAATGATATTCATTATGTCTTTTATTCAGCATAATCCTTCCACCTGCATCTATGTTGTCGGTGACATGAATGCAGATGTAACTGATGTTAAATCTTTATTTGGTAATCATTTAATGGATTTATGTTCAGACAGTGGATTGATTTAATCTAACAAGGTATTTTTACCAGAGAATAATGATACTTCTATCAGTGAGGCTTGACACACTACTTCCTGTCTTGATCACTGTCTCTGTACAGTAGATGCTCATGACTCTATTGATACAATAGAAATAGTTTATGATCTAGTTACCACTGACCACCCCCTTTAGTGTGGTGTTAACCCATTAAGACCGGGAACAAATCTGTGTCATTTTGTTTATTTCTTTGGCTATTCAAAAATAGCAGATCTACTTGTAGCTTGTAGATCTGCTATTTTTTTTAACTCTTAAAAATGTGTGTAAATCTTTGAATATACTGTATAAAGCTAAAACATTTGACACCGATCTGTGCTTCTGGGGGTCCCTGGAACAACATATTTAGAGACGGGGGTCTGCGGCCAAATACATATCATGTTGGGTGGTCCTTGACATGGAAAAGTTGGATCACCACTGATATAGAAACATCATTTTTTTTGTTTTTCAATAAACTGTTTGTAGAAAATATGTTCAAAGATTTGCACACATTTTCACGATTTTTCAAAAATAGCACATAACGTGTGTGAGCTTGTAGATCTGCTATTTTCATTAGTTTATTAAATTGCGTCTATTACATTTCTCTTTTGGGTCTTGAGCTAAAAAGTGTGGGAACCAATACTAGACTAGACTCTAGTGACTCTCTAACCTCTCCAGTCTTTCCACCTCAGAGGAAAGCCTGGTATTCGTTCTAAAAAAATCCAGTTTAGAAAAAAGGAAAAAATGTGAATCAATTAGTTTAGTCTCGCTAGTCGCGCTACGAGTTATAATAAAAGATAAACATACCAAACCTTTATTATACCAACAGAAAACAATCCATTATACCAAACTAAACACGTTTTAAACTAGGGGAATCATTTTGGTGATGTACGGCACTGGCAGTTCCGGTAAGAGGTTCCGGTCACTTGTTGACGTAAGGTTATTTCCGCTCCGACTGGATCAGAAACCCTACCCTTTTACTACATTTCCCATGATGCATTGCGGTCTACATTAAGGAGCAACAACATCCGGGTTCAGAGTTGAGGAGCGTTACAGTGAGACATGCGTGCAGATTCAGAATGTGTTTTACAGTAATAATAATAACAGCTTTTAACAGTGATTTATAAATGTTTTTAATGTATTGATCCATGATGTCTGTGAACAATAAGTTAATGTTTTTAATCCATAAACATCTGAAGGACAACGGTTTCCACCAGGCTGCACAGAAAGTCACCAAACAGCACGAGACTCTGGTAACAAAGTATCAACTTTATATCAACTTTATATCCATCAACTCTTTGATCATTCATTTAGTGCATGCTGCTCTTTATACAAACACTTTCTGCAGGGCTTGCAGATCTGATCTGCGATTATTGCAGATCTACAATGCTTTATTGTTCTATGTTGTATTCATCTGCAAGCAATGCTTGCAGATCTGCTATTTTCTTATCTTCGCAGAGTGACAGCAGGTTGTGGTTCATATTATGCAACAGGTTTAGCCTTTAGATCAAGACTATCATAGATGTATTTTATACAGTCTGACTTTTACTTTAGTATCTACGAGAGTCTTAGCTCCACCCCCCCAGTTTGTCCTGGAATGTCACCAGTAAAGCCCGTATTTCTCCAAACATGTACAAATGATAAATATAAGGTGTTTACCCGCTTGTCCTAAATGTTAACTAGGTGTCCGGAGTATTTTTTGTAATGTATTAATCCATATTATTCAATAAAGAAGCGTTTTAATCCCGTCTGTGGCCGATTCTGTTGGAAGTTCCCAATGGGCGGTAGTAACGGGGCGCATCCGGTGAATGCCGGAATTACACTCAATGTAAACAGGAAGTAAACGTAGAGGGAAACGTGGCGTTCGACCACAGACGGGATTAAAACACTTCTTTATTGAATAATATGGATTAATACATTACACAAACACTCCGTACACATAGTTAACATTTGGGTCAAGCGGGTAAACACCTTATATTTATCATTTGTACATGTTTGTAGAAATACAGGCTTTACTGGTGACATTCCAGGGGGGGGTGAAGGTAAGACTAAGAAAAATGTCAAAAACATACATCTACGATAGTCTTGATCTGAAGGATATTGCAGATCTACAATGCTTTGTTCTATGTTGTAATAATTTGCAGATCTGCTCTCGTTGAGCGACACCTGCTGCTTACTATTTTTCTCTGAGTGACTGTGTGTGTGCGTGTGTGCGTGTGTGTGTGTGTGTGTGTGTGTGTGTGTGTGTGTGTGTGTGTGTGTGTGTGTGTATGTGTGTGCGCGCGTGCGTGTGCGTGTGTGTGTTTTTGAATCATTTTAGATTGTTTAGCTTTATGATTTGAAGGACCCACCATCAACTCTGAGTGTACAAAGGGAACCAAATGGACCCTAATGTGTACACACTCAGAGTTACAGACCTGTAAGGGTCTATTTGGTTACATGTGTACACACTCAGAGTTACAGATCTGTAAGGGTCCATTTGGTTACATGTGTACACTCTCAGAGTTACAGACCTGTCATTTCAACAAGACATTATCACAACACCTGAACAATTCAAAGTCATTTGCATTAAACATTAAGAAAGTGCAAAAACTAATAAATAAAAGGACATTTGAATTCAATAAAAAAATCTATAGAAAAAGAACAGTTTACCAGAGAACAGTCACAGACTGAAAGATGTCTTTTAGTATTTTAGGTTTTGTCACATTGTTAGAACTTATAGTAACACTGACATATAACCTTTGTTCTTTTGTTTTTATTATATTTTTTTAGGAGGAACCAGCTGCGTCCACATCGTTACTGGAAATATATACTTCATGGTTAGAGTGAGTATGACATTATTAATATCTATACTTCATGGTTACAGTGAGTATGACATTATTAATATCTATACTTCATGTTTACAGTGAGTATGACATTATTAATATCTATACTTCATGGTTACAGTGAGTATGACATTATTAATATCTATACTTCATGGTTACAGTGAGTATGACATTATTAATATCTATACTTCATGGTTACAGTGAGTATGACATTATTAATATCTATATTTCATGTTTACAGTGAGTATGACATTATTAATATGTATACTTCATGGTTACAGTGAGTTTGACATTATTAATATCTATACTTCATGGTTACAGTGAGTATGACATTATTAATATCTATACTTCATGGTTACAGTGAGTTTGACATTATTAATATCTATACTTCATGGTTAGAGTGAGTATGACATTATTAATATCTATACTTCATGGTTACAGTGAGTATGACATTATTAATATGTATACTTCATGGTTACAGTGAGTTTGACATTATTAATATCTATACTTCATGGTTACAGTGAGTATGACATTATTAATATCTATACTTCATGGTTACAGTGAGTATGTCTTAACCCATTAAGACCTGAGGCCCATTCTAAAAATATCTTATAAATCCTATCAGTTTTCTGAACCTATGTTAATATATATATATGTCTTTATAAGAGTCAATCCCTTTGATTGGACCTTAATGATCATTTTGATTGAAAGGATCAGACGTGGTCCCCATCCCACCCAGAACACTGATATCTGTGGCCAGCCAGTGGAAATCGTACACAGTTATAAATACCTGGGCACGATTATTGACAGCAAATTGAAATTTGATGTAAACACTGACATGCTGTGTAAGAAGGGCCAGCAACGCCTTTTCTGCTTAAGGAAATTAGCCAGATTTAATGTCGACAGAGACCTGATGAAACTGTTTTACAGTGCCTATGTACATTCTGTCATCTCCTTCTCTATCATCTGTTGGTATGGTAACCTCGCCATTAAAGATAAAAATTCTCTTAAGGATATAGTGAAAACTGCCTCCAAAATGACTGGCATCCAGTTGGAGAGCCTCGATCCCTTCTATAACAGACAGCTTCTCATGAAGGCCAGGTCCATTCGGCAAGATAGTGCCCACCCAGAGCCGGTCCACCCTATACGCACACTACGCAGGGTGCGTAGGGCCCCGCCTACCCGCCGATCAAAGGGGCCCCCTCTCCGCCCCCTCCCTTCAGCAGAAAATAACGTGCATTACTGCGTTCACATCAGCACAGGCTGCGCAGCACGGCTTGGCTTGAATGAGACAGCTGCTGCAGGCTGTCTGATTGGCTGTCAGTGGCACGCTCTGGTGTGTGCTGTCTGCTCCGCCTCCCCTCCCCTCTCAGTGACAGTGAGAGTGTTTTGGTAACCCTAACCCTAAAACCCAAATAAAGTAACAAAAAAAGTAACTTTATCCACGGGAAACCCGAAAAAAAGGGACACATGCGCGCGCGTGCATGTGTTCCGTATCCTGCGTAGGGCCCCTGTGGAGTCTAAACCGGCACTGTGCCCACCCACTCCAGTCAGACTACAGGCTGTTGCCATCTGGCCGCCGTCTGGGTGCCCCTGGTGTCAAAAATAACATATACAAGCATTCCTTTGTTCCTGCCTCAATTTGTGCTGTCAATGCTGCCAGTAACAGGTAAAGGATAATGTTAATGATGATGATGATGATGATGATGATGAAACAAGCACTTTATGCCGGCACTTTATATTTCTGAATGTAGCCTTTTATTTTATCTCTTGCACTAGATGTGCCCAGACTTATGTTTTATGCTGTGGTGTTTCATGTCTGTTGTTGTCCTGTACTGTCTGTATGTTTTAAACCACTACTCTGGCTGTAAACCTAATTGTCCTTCTGGGACATTAATAAAGACCTTGAACCTTGAGGACAAAATGTTTATGTATGTATTTCTGTGTGTTTTATTCCCTCAGTAAGCCTGAACATGTGGAAGCAGATCCAGACAGCAGCACAGAGAGCTCTGAATCTGAAGCTACTCCACCAGCAGCAGCTGTTATTAATGGACCTGGTAATGACATAGATATCATGTCTTCCAATGTTCAATGACAAAAACACAATTAAATCGTTATTTGTGACAATTAATCGTCAACTAAAATGTCATGACCGTGACAACCCTATTATGTGTCTAATATCAAATAGTGTTATTCCTTTACTTAGACCCTCTATAAAAACCTGATCATTCGCTCGCATAATTTACTGCATAATCAGCCGAATGGCGCAGATTATGCGGGGGTAATTAAAAAAAAAAAAAAGCAATAATCTTATATTTCCGTGCTAAGAATGCGGTGCTCGCTTGATTTCACAATTCCCGCATTTACACGTGTGTGGACCCCACTGTGAGAACCAATACCATAGGGTGTAGGAAAATCACCTTTTTGTCCACGCATATTTTTCTTTTTTTTTCATAAGTTCCCGCAATTTTAGCAAATTCCTCAATTTCACTGCATACATTCTCATAAAACCCTGCATATTCCATCGCTTAATCAAGGATTTTTGCCTGTGTTTTTCTGAAGGGTCTATTTACTGCTGATAGTGGTCATGCATACTGTACATACCATACATACTGAATGTTTAGATAGCAGCTTATTTAGTCAGATGCTAGGTTCATTGTTTACCTGATATCCTATAGATTAGATGTACAAATGATTATTTTGATATTATATAGTTTAGACTGAGTCTAGGTTCATTGTTTACCTGTGATCCTATAGTTTACTGAGACACTACACTGTCTCTACATTCTATGTATTGTTTACCTTGTTTAATGTAAGTCACTCTGGATAAAGAGCGTCAGATAAATGAATACGTTGTAAATCGTCTCATAATGTTTTCTGTTCAGTTTCCCAGGGTCAAAGTTCAGAGAGCGACGACGAGAGCCAGAGTCTCCTCCCACAGGTTAGACTCCTCCCACAGGTTAGACTCCTCCCACAGGTTAGTCTTCTCCTCAGGCACGTGTGCACATAGACATGAAAGGGGGCTCCAGCCCTTTTACCCGTCTTCAGACTAGGAAAAAAATAAAAAATAACTATTACCCTCAAAAAAGAAATCTTCTCCTAGCGACCGACAGAAATGTCAGTGGATGTGTTGGATGTGTTGGATGTGTTGGATGCAGCTCAAAGTGAACTTTACTCAGGTATCTAGTTTGTCGCTGTCCGACCTTCCTTTATTAAAGAAAAACGGGCGACAATGACCAAAACTCAACCGAAAATCGGCGAAAGTGTCCGTTTTCAAGATGTTTCGTCCATTATCTCTGGAACAGAAGGTCCAATCTGATCAGTTCAAAACTTGCTGGATGCGTGACTTTAAAGACATTAATCACGCAGTGACACATTGTCGGGTTATTTGGGTTTTTGGGCTTAAAAGTATGGTAATTGTTCTGTGCCCTTTTGAAATTCCCTCTCCAAATCCCACTGCACATCCCGTTTACGCAAGTAAAATGTTTGAATACAGGACTTTGACTTGTTTTATATTGTGGTGTTGATACTTGTTCTTAATCTGATCTCACAGACTACTCCTACCTCTGTTTTATATTGTGGTGTTGATACTTGTTCTTAACACATGGGGTGCCAGTTTTTTTTAGAAACAGAGTACACTGAGTGCCAGGATTTTTAACCATTTTTTAGGAGTCGAGATACAGGCTTTTGAAGTCATAAATTAACCAGGAAGTGGATTGGAGTCTAAATCTTCGGAAAATGATATCTCCTGGTGCTGTGAAGAAAAAAGAAAAAAATGTTTTTTTTCATTTTTTTTTTTTTTCAAAAAACGTATATATACGGTTTTGGCACCCAATGTGTTAATCTGATCTCACAGACTACTCTTACCTCTGTTTTATATTGTGGTGTTGATACTTGTTCTTAATCTGATCTCACAGACTACTCCTACCTCTGTTTTATATTGTGGTGTTGATACTTGTTCTATCTGATCTCACAGACTACTCCTACCTCTGTTTTATATTGTGGTGTTGATACTTGTTCTATCTGATCTCACAGACTACTCCGACCTCTGCCACCAGAGCCAAGCCTCTCAAAGGCATCCTGAAACCATGCATCACTCAGACAGTAGGTGGCAGTGTTACACTTCAATGTTAATTAGAGAACAGTGATGTTGCTAGGTTTTCAATCTAGTGAGTCCCAGGACTCACTGGTGGTCATTTGAATGAGTCCCAGGGACAAACCCTTCGTGGTGCCCGGTGCTTGGACCCGTTCGTTGCTCCCTGGGACGGTTTTGTGAAATCATTTTATTGTATATAAAGTAGGATAAAGTAGGACGTGGCCATGCAAAATGGTGGTGTCCTGTGGATTTTAGAGGTGCAAGATATTGTTTTTTTGAAACCGATATCGATAACTTCCTGCGTCTCAAAACTGATACCGATAACCGATAAATACAAATATATATATACATATATTAAAAATCATAAATATATATATTTAAAAATATATGAATCTGTAGTATTAGCACACCTTATGGTAAGAAATACTACAAGTGGGCAAAGGTGGATTTAACATAGCTTTGACCTAACCAAATACAGTATATCATGACATCATCATTTTACTTATACTGTGTTTGTTACATTCTTCTTGAAAAGTAATGCAGATATTATAACAGCAGCCAGTGTGGTAAACTGAAACTAAAAATAATTCAAGAACCAATGATTTGGATGTTACAGTCTGTTTGAATCATAATACAGATTTATGACTGCAGCCAGTTGTACATACAAGTGAGATTCATACAGCGGGTCGTGTGTCGGAAATAGCAGATCTACAAGCTCACAATGCGTCTGCGACCCATTGTGAGCTTGTCGATCTGCCATTTTCGGTGCACGACACCTCGTACAACGAGGCTGCAACACGTGCAGTGCCGGTGTCGGGTTACTATAGTAACGTGACGCCACGCTGTCAATGAACAGAGATGATGAGACAAGACTGTCTTTCTGCTCCCGTGCACCTGTCTCACTCTCTCCTGTCTCACTCTCTCACTCTCTCCTGTCTCACTCTCTCACTGACCAAACTAGTTTACAACAAAGAATTGTAAAACAGATCTCTTCCATAATGGAAGTTCATAATGGATATTATTTTTCAGGACTAAGATAACAGGCTCACTAGGAGATGAAGTGAAGTTGAAGCAGAGTAGCAGTTTGGCAAAACACACCCATCCAACTTTTCTTTTTTTTACAGACACTGCGTTTTTTAAGATAATAAAATAATAGATAATGGCGCTGTGACATAATCACCCTCCCGGGCCGTCCTCGCCCCCCTTCCCCCCCTCCTTCCTAACTAACTCACTAATGCTTGTGGGTAGAGAACTCACATTTCAAATTGCATTGATTGACTGACTGGTGGTGATATAAACATACCTGACACAAGTTGTAATATCTAGATTTGACAGCAACACCAACTAAGTGCATGACCTGGTGAGACCGTGGGACATGCATCCCAGCGTTGTCAAGCTTGCAATGAGCATCGGGGATTTGCAGAAACTAGAGTTGGGTTTCATTTTCGTTTTTACGGCTCGTGTTGGTAACTGGAAGCCTCGCCCCAAAACATAGTAGCCCCCATTTTTCGCGCGGAGGCGGCCGTTCCGAGGTCGCCGGATTAGTCCCGGGGCGACTGTGTTTTGGGGCGACTGGCCGGGTATTGCATATACTTCTCCATACAACGGTGTCTAACCGAGAGAGTTCATGCAGATCACAGCTGACAAAACAAATATTATCGGAGCTATAATAAATGTTATCGGTTTTATCGGTTTATATAATTCCTGATATCGGGCCGATACTGTGGATTTGTAAAATATTATTTTTATATTTTTCTCTGTTGTAGGTGACAACTCTAGTGCGTCCCATGGACGCCACGAGGGTGTCATGAATGCGTCCTTTCTCGATATTGTGCGTCAGCTACGCAGGACGCAGGCCTATGAGCATCTCTGCGAGAATGTAGAAGAATAGTTATTTTGATCATCATTTGCCTGTTCTCTCTCCTATGGAACCAACATCAATACAACATGGATGGAGTTGTGGACAAAATCGTATCCAACGATAACAAAGTCTTGGGTCTGAGAGTCTCAATGTCATCAGACGGTGGTTCTGTGACTCAAATGCCTAATAAATAATGGACCTTGATATGAAAAGGGTTGAAATCCACTGTATTATAGAATACTGGTTGTGCTGGTGGGGAAATATATTCCTATTATAGGCTACTGTATTACTTATTATTCATAACTTTTTATTTAGTGAGTAAAACAGTTTGACTAATCTGTATGCTGGAATAATACAATATAACTAACAACTGGTGGTGGTTGTAGTTGGTCTACATGCTCTTCTGTTGTGGACATTTAGATGATGTGAAAATGTTTGACAGTATTTATCTATAGTTAATGACAGGTTGAGAAGTGCCTCAGAGCAACGTAACAACATTTATCCTGCTTTTATTCTTCCTCTCAGAAACCAACAGCTGTGATGACTGTTGCTTCATCTAAGACGGCAGCAGCCAATCAGAGGCCCAGAGACATGGCCTCATCAGACACTGAAGATGGACTCTCACCCATCGTCACCTCAACCCCGTCCACCCCCTCTGCCCCCTCTACCCCCTCCAAGAAGGGTGCAGCGTCCAAGCCCCGGACCCCCAAAGCAAAGCTGCAGACCCCCAAATCAAAGCCCCAGACCCCCAAAACAAAGCCCCCTGCCACAGCCACCACTGAAGACTCCAGTGACTCTGCGTCTGACAGTGAAGAGGAGGTAAGTTAGACATTCTTTTATTCTTATTTTAGTCCATTCTACACTCAGTGTTTTATAAACATAATGTATGATATGATATGAATGTCCGCTGTGTCATAGGCTAGATTATTAACTCCTAAAGCCACGCCCTCCACGCCCCCAAAACCCAAGGAGACCGGCAGACAGACGAGCACCCAGAGCACCCAAACCCCCCCGAGAAATAACGTCAACGCAGACGCAGCCAAGAAGAAAAGTCCAGCCAAGGTATGATTTAACACGTTGAGGTGGTTTCACATCCAGAGGTGTCCTAACCTGACTCCTCCAGATGGAAGAAGCTTGCTTCACACTGGTTTCACAACTTAACTTCCATCTGGTATCTCTGTATAGCTCAACCACTGAAGAGGGCGGTCCCTTTTTTCAAGCTACTTGGCAGGTGATTGGATGGGACCGTCTGTCTATCACCGTCTGGGCGTGCTAACGTCAACCAATCATATTGACGTGTCCACATGACGTATAGTAGCAGTAGCAGTTCTTTTGTATGCTATTCAACCATGATGAACAGTGAAAGAACTACAAAGAAACAGGCGCTTCTCCATGGCGTCGCACCCGGTCTCGCCAAGATCCCGCCCATAGCTGCCGCTGATTGGTTCGACCGGCCGGAGGGCCGGTTTAAACTCCAATCTCTGAGCGATCCCAGATGAAGGCTGTGTTGTGAGCTTGTGAACTCAATAGCGCCCCATCTGGACGGAGTCAGTTTAGGAGTGTCCTGTCCTCCTTCTCTTTTGAAATGTGCCGAAAAGAAAAGGCACTGAATAAATGTCCTTTCACCTCCCAGACATGTTTCAACCTGATCTAGTGTTCCATCCGTTAGGTTGAAACCGTCCAGGTTGACACTATTTACATGATTACACTTTTAACGATTAATTGACACAAATAATTGCGATTTACGGTTTATTTGTGTGTTTGGCCGTTGATCATTGGAACATATGAATACACATTACATTTCTGTTTGCCTTTGTTATCAAATATTGCACAGGACAGATATGACAAATACTTACATATACAAAGATATCATTTTATACTAATTCTTTTTTTTTAAGTAGCAGAAATAGTTGATCTACAAGCTTACGGACGTGTTGTAAGCTTGTAGATCAACTATTTCTGCTTTTTTTTATATTTGAAAAATACTTATATAATAATATGAAAAATGTTCAACATGTAGACAATTATGACGATTATGCAAAAATAATTGCGATTATCTCAAATATTTAGCGATTAGTCGATGATGTAATAATCGTGACAGGCCTATAGCTGACTCACTGGTTCAAAGGCCTTGTGATGTGATGTAACTCTTCCACTAAAGTTAAACTAAAACAAACTCTTTTCTCTTCATATAGTCTGTGTCGACTAAAAGGAAGAAGTCAGAAGATAAACCCGCAAATCCTCCTGTCAAAGCCAAAAGAACAAAGAGACAAGGAAAAGAGAACGCAGCGACTGCTGCTGCTCCCACGGCTGGAGAGGACGCTCCCACGGCTGGGGAGGACGCTCCCACGGCTGGGGAGGGTGACTCGGACTCTGACAGCAGCCTAGATGTGGAGAAATGGAAGAAAATGGTTCTGGAATTAACAGGTAAGAGAGAGAGAGATGTGTAAATATACTACATTTTATGTATGTTATTGTTTTTAACTCATTGACTGCCAGAGTTAAAACATTGTGTATTGCTGCCCCTTGCCAGCTATTCCGAGCGTTTTTACTAAGCTTTGAAAAATCAGTGAATATTATTCTTCACAAAGATCCTCCAGCCGATCACTTTAAAAGACGTGGCCGAGGCTCGTAGAATCATAGAAAAAAGAGAGGTTCCCAAACCCAAAAGAGAAATGAGACGTTTGCCCGGGACCCAAACTAATGGAAATAGCAGATCTACAAGCTCACAACGCGTCGCTTGGCGCCACGTTGTGAGCTTGTAGAGCTGCTATTCTCACTAGTACTTAAACGTTTTATTTTATTTATTTATGGAAATTATTTCATTTTTAGTTAATGTGTTTAATTGTTTTCATGAAATACTTTTAAAAATGTGTTTTTAAGATGAAAAGTTGTGATATTGTTTTTCTTTTTTAAATCTCTTGATATGATGTGTCAGTGCTGGGTCAGTGCTGGGTCAGTGCTGGGTCAGTGCTGGGTCAGATCAGCAGCGTTTCCTCATCACCATGTTTAGTTTAACCCCGTGTTGTCTCTGTTCCACAGAGGGTGACATCCAGACCATGGAGACCCTCAGTGCTCTGGACCCCTCCGCCCCGCCCCCGGCCCCCCCGGCCCGCAAACCACGGGTCAGAAAACCCAGAGCTAAGACCCCCTCTAAGACCCTCCAGACCCTCCAGACCCTCCAGACCCCCTCTGAGTCTGACTCTGTGCAGAACCACAGCGGCGTGCCCACGGAGGAGAACACTGGAACGCCGGGGCCGCTGACAGCGGCCAGTAAACCCAGGTTAGGCAAAAAAAAAAATCAAAATAAAAGTTTTTTTAAAAATGTTTTAATTTTTTATTTGACCCAAAGACAAGGAGATATGGTTTTTCGAAGATTTAGACTCCCATCCACTTCAAAAATTCTGTATCTCGGCTCTTTTATTACTTTTACTTTTTTTTTTTCATTGAAAAAGTCTGGCAGTCTACTGTAGAAAATAAATATATAATTATGGCAGCCAATGTGTTAATACATAATAATCATCTAATAATCACAATTATTTGACATAAACTGACATTATTTTTGCATAATTGTCATAATCGTTTCCATTTTATACATTAATGGAGTTGCTCACCCAAAAAATGTCATATTTTTTATCGATTACATACACACCCCATGAAGCCTTGAATCATGGAGATTTATTAGTTTTTGTCTCATTCCTGAGACAGTCATTTGGTGACTGATGGAAAGATGATAATGTATCCATTAGGAGACACAAAGTTGACACTTTGTGTCTCCTACCAGAGAGACCGCCAGTCATCAAATTATTGTCTCAGGAATGAGACAAAAACTAATAAATCTCCACAAATTCAAGGCTTCATGGGGTGACCAATCGATAGAAAATAAGTCATTTTGGGGGTGTACTATCCCTTTAAGACCGGGAACGCATCTGTGTCATTTTAAGATTTCTTTGGCTATTCAAAAATAGCGGAGCTCTGCTATTTTTGAAAAATCTTGAAAATGTGTGCAAATCTATGAATATTTATTTTTTAAAGCAAACAAAAACCCAGAAGCAAAGATTTGAGTTACACATGTTCGTTTAAGAAATATATATTCAAAGATTTGCACACATTTTCACAATTAGAAAAAAAATAGCAGATCTACAGTGGAAACAGCTGATCTCCAAGCTTACAAAGTGTCACATTGTCACGTTGTTAACCTTGTAGATCAGCTCTTTCCGCTATTTGTACTACTTCTTTTTTTTTCAAGTATAAATGTATAAAATATGTCAGTCATTTCTTTGTATATTTAAGTTAGGTTTTGATTATGAAGCCTAACAGGCCAAACAGAAATGTCATTGTTATTCATAATGCTCAGTGTTCAATGACACAAAAACACATTAAATCGTTTCAACGCAATTATTTTTGTGACAATGAATCATCAACTTAACATGTTGTTCATGGTGTTTACACACAGGAGGAGCAGGGCTAAGAAACAACCTGTCCCCGACGTCCCCCCCACCCCTGAGCCCGGTGCCACGCCCGGACCAGAGGAAGCACCCACAGCACCCTCTGGCCCCCCACCCAGAAAACCCAGAGTCAGGAAACCCAGGGCCAAGAAGACTCCGTCCAACGCAGACGAGACCCCCTCCTCTGTACTGCAGACCCCCTCCTCTGTACTGCAGACCCCCTCCTCTGTACTGCAGACCCCCTCCTCTGTACTGCAGACCCCCTCCTCTGTACTGCAGACCCCCTCCTCTGTACTGCAGACCCCCTCCTCTGTACTGCAGACCCCCTCCTCTGTACTGCAGACCCCCTCCTCTGTACTGCAGACCCCCTCCTCTGTACTGCAGACCCCCTCCTCTGTACTGCAGACCCCCTCCTCTGTACTCCAGACCCCCGGTGACACCACCACGGCGTCCACAAAGACCTCTAAACCCAGGAAGAGTCGGGCTAAAAAGGCCTCTGTGACTGTGACACCCGATGACACCCCCAACCCTGAAGCACCCACACCCTCCCTGCCCCCACCCACACCCACACCCCCCCCAAACTCCACCAAACCCAAGAGGAGTCGGGCTAAAAAAGCCACTGTGACACCCGACACCCCCACCCCTGAGCCCGGTGTGGGAGCACCTACCCCCTCTGCACCCTCCCTAGCCCCACCCACACCACCCCCAAACTCCACCAAACCCAAGAGGAGTAGGGTTAAGAAACCCTCTGTGACTGTGACACCCGACGGCAACACTCCTGAGCCTGAAGTGGGTGCATCCACACCCTCCCTACCCCCACCCACACCCTCTACACCCTCTACACCCCCACCCAGTAAACCCAGAGTAAAGAAACCCAAGCCTCCGTCCGTAGCAGACGCCCCCCCCTCTGCACAGAGTCTACAGAACACCCTGATGACGGAGGAGAACGGTACGTCTGTCACTGTGTTCATTTTGTCCGCTGAAACTACGCCGAAACATGTCGGTCCACTAAGCTGTTTTACCCTGACGAAAAAACGATATAAAAGCAGATTTACAAGCTTGTAAAACGTGTGGCAGCTTGTAGATCTGTTATTTTTCGACACACAGCGAATACGTATAAATCGGGCATTCTGACGATCATGGACCATCAAGGCACCGCTACAATGAAACGTGTGGCGACTAAATCAACTGTAGATTTAGTCGACTAAAATCTTCCAATATATATTTAGTCAATGAACCCATTCAGACCGGGAACGCATCTGTGTGATTTCATTGGCTTCAAAAATAGTAGAACTACAAGCTCATAGCGTGGCACCGAGTGCCGCGCTATGAGCTTGTAGATCTGCTATTTTTTGGAAAAATCTTGAAAATTTGTGCAAAACATTTGTAACTCACATCTTTGTTTCTGGGGGATTCTACAAATGTCTTCTAAATCCTAACAGTTTTTTGAAAAAAAGTATATTGCTGTAATATCAGTGGTTCTCAAAAATGATATGTATTTGGCCGTGGACCCCCATCTCAAAAGAGTTAAAAATGTTCGCTTTAAAAATGTATATATATTCAAAGATTTTGCACACATTTTCACGATTTTTCAAAAAATAGCAGATCTACAAGCACATAGCGTGGCAAATGTATAGCCCAAAGAAATCTTAAAATGACACAAATGTGTTCCTGGTCTTAAAGGGTTAAAACTAAAAAATATGACTAAAGCCACGTCAGAATTTTCTGTTTCAATATTTTTATTAGACAAAAGGGTAGACAATACACCACCAGCATGACAGGACATACTGTAGGGCACAGCATAATATAACATAACAATACTATAAAGACAGAGACACAAAAGAGAAAGACACATCATAAAAGACTTCAAACCAAATACAGTATAATTATGATAATTGATAATCATCACATTATTGCTGCCAACAACCTCTCTCCCATATATAGAGCTCAGCCATGCCCTGCCTCCCAATTAGTATGACAACTAACTGACATCCTCCTTCACTCCATTACACAAGACATTTAGCCACTCATCCCCTATAGATGGCGCTAAGGGCAGACATGCTTCTACAAGTTCAGACAAGTTACCCCGTAGAACATATGAGAGTCTCTCTAAGGGCATTAAACGTAACACTCTTTAAACCATAGTAGAACATATGAGAGTCTCTCTAAGGGCTTTAAACGTAACACTCTTTAAACCATAGTAGAACATATGAGAGTCTCTCTAAGGGCATTAAACGTATCACTCTTTAAACCATAGTAGAACATATGAGAGTCTCTCTAAGGGCATTAAACGTATCACTCTTTAAACCATAGTAGAACATATGAGAGTCTCTCTAAGGGCTTTAAACGTAACACTCTTTAAACCATAGTAGAACATATGAGAGTCTCTCTAAGGGCATTAAACGTAACACTCTTTAAACCATAGTAGAACATATGAGAGTCTCTCTAAGGGCATTAAACGTAACACTCTTTAAACCATAGTAGAACATATGAGAGTCTCTCTAAGGGCTTTAAACGTAACACTCTTTAAACCATAGTAGAACATATGAGAGTCTCTCTAAGGACATTAAACGTAACACTCTTTAAACCATAGTAGAACATATGAGAGTCTCTCTAAGGGCATTAAACGTATCACTCTTTAAACCATAGTAGAACATATGAGAGTCTCTCTAAGGGCATTAAACGTATCACTCTTTAGACCATAGTAGAACATATGAGAGTCTCTCTAAGGACATTAAACGTAACACTCTTTAAACCATAGTAGAACATATGAGAGTCTCTCTAAGGGCATTAAACGTATCACTCTTTAGACCATAGTAGAACATATGAGAGTCTCTCTAAGGACATTAAACGTAACACTCTTTAAACCATAGTAGAACATATGAGAGTCTCTCTAAGGGCATTAAACGTATCACTCTTTAGACCATAGTAGAACATATGAGAGTCTCTCTAAGGACATTAAACGTAACACTCTTTAAACCATAGTAGAACATATGAGAGTCTCTCTAAGGGCATTAAACGTATCACTCTTTAGACCATAGTAGAACATGAGTCTCTCTAAGGGCTTTAAACGTAACACTCTTTAAACCATAGTAGAACATATGAGAGTCTCTCTAAGGGCATTAAACGTATCACTCTTTAGACCATAGTAGAACATATGAGAGTCTCTCTAAGGGCATTAAACGTATCACTCTTTAGACCATAGTAGAACATATGAGAGTCTCTCTAAGGACATTAAACGTAACACTCTTTAAACCATAGTAGAACATATGAGAGTCTCTCTAAGGGCATTAAACGTATCACTCTTTAAACCATAGTAGAACATATGAGAGTCTCTCTAAGGGCATTAAACGTATCACTCTTTAGACCATAGTAGAACATATGAGAGTCTCTCTAAGGACATTAAACGTAACACTCTTTAAACCATAGTAGAACATATGAGAGTCTCTCTAAGGGCATTAAACGTATCACTCTTTAGACCATAGTAGAACATATGAGAGTCTCTCTAAGGACATTAAACGTAACACTCTTTAAACCATAGTAGAACATATGAGAGTCTCTCTAAGGGCATTAAACGTATCACTCTTTAAACCATAGTAGAACATATGAGAGTCTCTCTAAGGGCATTAAACGTATCACTCTTTAGACCATAGTAGAACATATGAGAGTCTCTCTAAGGGCATTAAACGTATCACTCTTTAGACCATAGTAGAACATGAGTCTCTCTAAGGGCTTTAAACGTAACACTCTTTAAACCATAGTAGAACATATGAGAGTCTCTCTAAGGGCATTAAACGTATCACTCTTTAGACCATAGTAGAACATATGAGAGTCTCTCTAAGGGCATTAAACGTATCACTCTTTAGACCATAGTAGAACATGAGTCTCTCTAAGGACATTAAACGTAACACTCTTTAAACCATAGTAGAACATGAGTCTCTCTAAGGACATTAAACGTAACACTCTTTAAACCATAGTAGAACATGAGTCTCTCTAAGGGCATTAAACGTAACACTCTTTAAACCATAGTAGAACATATGAGAGTCTCTCTAAGGGCTTTAAACGTAACACTCTTTAAACCATAGTAGAACATATGAGAGTCTCTCTAAGGGCTTTAAACGTAACACTCTTTAAACCATAGTAGAACATGAGTCTCTCTAAGGGCTTTAAACGTAACACTCTTTAAACCATAGTAGAACATGAGTCTCTCTAAGGACATTAAACGTAACACTCTTTAAACCATAGTAGAACATGAGTCTCTCTAAGGACATTAAACGTAACACTCTTTAAACCATAGTAGAACATGAGTCTCTCTAAGGGCTTTAAACGTAACACTCTTTAAACCATAGTAGAACATGAGTCTCTCTAAGGACATTAAACGTAACACTCTTTAAACCATAGTAGAACATGAGTCTCTCTAAGGGCTTTAAACGTAACACTCTTTAAACCATAGTAGAACATGAGTCTCTCTAAGGACATTAAACGTAACACTCTTTAAACCATAGTAGAACATGAGTCTCTCTAAGGACATTAAACGTAACACTCTTTAAACCATAGTAGAACATGAGTCTCTCTAAGGACATTAAACGTAACACTCTTTAAACCATAGTAGAACATGAGTCTCTCTAAGGGCTTTAAACGTAACACTCTTTAAACCATAGTAGAACATGAGTCTCTCTAAGGACATTAAACGTAACACTCTTTAAACCATAGTAGAACATATGAGAGTCTCTCTAAGGGCTTTAAACGTAACACTCTTTAAATAGTAGGACATTTGGAGGACTGTCATCCATCCATTTATTAAGGATTGAGAACCGAGCAGCGTAGAACAAAATTCATTTTGAATGGAAACCCAGAAGGGTCTGATATGTGGACACGTCCACATCACATGACTATAAGTACCTTGTCCACTTTTACACCTAAGACATAGAGGAGAGCATAGAGGGTCATATTTTTATATATGTATTACTGGGCACACATGTAGCTTGTGTATTATTTTATATGGGTTTCATAAGACTCATTAGAGCACGTTATTTTCTTTGCATTAAGTAATATGTTATGCCATATCCCCTCATCTATTTGTAATTGGATTTTTTTTTGGAAATGATTTTCCCAGAATACTTTGCTGTTGTTAGTTGATGCTTTTCCCACCTGGACTCTCGTAAAGAAAGCTGTTTTTTTTGGGGGGGAGAGTTGAGGCCTTTATTAGGATAGATTCTACATGGTTGGGACGTATCCAGTGAATAATGACTGAATTAATGTACTGTAGCTCCTGAGTTGTAATAGCGGGGAAAAAATGAGATTGCTGCGAGTTAGATTCAGACTGTAATTGTTGGAATGATGTTTTCACACCATCTTTATTTAAGTCCTGGATAGTCTAAATATCTGCATCTTTACACAACCCAAAACCCACCGGTGCCAAGCATGACACATGGTTTGTCTGAATTTTCTGAATCTTCTGTCAAATTGAACATTATTATTATTATGTCACAGGAACCTCCGTCCAGCTCCATGAGGACAGGAAGGAGAAGACGGACGGCGTCGCTGATGAAACAACGACGTCGGAACACAAGAAGAAGAAGAAGAAGAAGAGGAAAATGGACGAAGAAGAAGAAGAAAAAACGCAGGAGACGGAAAACCAGCCGGCGGAGGAGGAGAGCGAAGAGCAACCAAAGAAGAAGAAGAAGAAGAAAAAGAAAACCGCAGAAGAAGAAGTATCTGTCAACGAACCGGTGAAGGAGGAGAAGAAGAAGAAGAAGAAGACGGCGGAGGAGGGGTCGGAGGTCGACGGCGAAAAGACGGAACCTGAAGACGAAAGGAGAAAAGAGAAGAAGAGGAAAGAGAAAGGTAACGGAGCAGTAACTCTGGACACCTTCTGTTTTCATAGTTAAAGGGCCAGACCACTGTGGTAGAGGTTTGGGTTGTGTAGTTACCTTGCCATGATGTAACAACAAAGGTGGACAAGACATCTAAAATAATTGCTCTATTGTTTAGAAATTGATAATTCTAAATATGCTCCTCATTGACTTACATTGTACGGTGAAACAGCTCTAAAAGTCACTCTTTTAGCACATAAACGAACACAAACAAAGTTGATTCAGACAATATAGAACATCACCAAATCCACTACTGTTTATTTGTTTATAAAAATGTCAACTTCCTGTTGATTTTACTATTTGGAGATCCGGATCTGTATCCGTGGATCCAGTCCTGGTTTTCTTCTTAATAAAAACAGTAAAATCAGCAGGAAGTTGACATTTTTATTTACAGTACTGGGTTTGGTGATGTTCTATTTTGTCTGAATCAGCTTTGTTTGTGAGAGTGACTTTGAGATCTGTGTTACCGTACAATGTAAGTCAATGAGGAGCATATTTTGAATTATCAATTTCTAATTCATTATTTTAGATTTATTACCGTGGATTTCGAGGTAACTACACAACCCAGACCTCTACTAAAGTGGTCTTGCCCCTTAATAAACTCGGTCGATGATTTCTCCCCTTCAATAATACCAATTGGTTTTGTATTTTATATCGTTGGAAAGCCTGACTTTGTGCCGCGCTGCAAGCTTGTAGATCTGCTATTTTTGAAATGTTTTGAAAACTCTTAAAAGTGTGACTTTCAACTACAGATTTAGAAGACATTTGTAGAATCGGCCTCAGCAGGTCAATTGTTGCCTTTAAAGTATTCTATTTCTATTCTATTCTATTCTAATCTAAATCTGTTCTTTTCTATTTCTATGTTATTCTATTGCAGAGCAACACTCCAAAGAGGCGGAGCCAGTCCAAGTCACTGAAAATGAAAGTGAAACGAAGAAGAAGAAGAAAAAGAAGAAAAAAGAGAAAGGCGCAGAAGAAGAAGAAGTGGATGGTGTGGATGACGCCCCCCCGCCCGCGTCCCCCGCTGCCCCTCTGAGTCCTCCAGCAGAGAAGAAGAAAAGTGAGCAGCTAATCATTGCGAACGCGGAAGGAGGCGCGCCTCCGCCCAAGTGGAGCTTACTATGAAAGTCTGCTCGGCTTGTGTGTCTGTCTGTCTGTCTGTGTGCAGTGCACTGCCTGGGTGCGGCCGACAGAGTGCGCCAGAGTGCAGCTACAGTCAAAACACACACACACACACACACACACACACACACACACAAAGTCCGTAAATACACAATATTTTCGAGCTGCGTTTGCTTCCAGCGTTCGCGCGTCTTACTTGTGTCTAATAGGCAGCATATATCTGTCTGTCTGTCTGTCTGTCTGTCTGTCTGTCTGTCTGTCTGTCTGTCTATATTCATGTCTAATAGACAGAGCAGTGACTTCCTGAGCATCTAACCTGGTCAATGAGTTAATGGTGTGATAACTGTGTATGTATCTCTATATGATGTGTGTATTGTGATGTGTGTGTATTTATTATGATGTGTTTATTGTGATGTGTGTGTATTTATTATGATGTGTTTATTGTGATGTGTGTGTATTTATTATGATGTGTTTATTGTCCTGCAGAGAAACACAAGGGTAAAGTGTCAGAAGGTCCAGACGTGGAACAGAAGTCAGAAACCCGTCCAGAGACCACAGAACACACAACGCCCACTAAGGTACACGTTCAGTTCATCTGATGTGACATATTATCACTGATGGATCCTCATTGTAACTGAAGGACAGACTACGGCTGATACCGACAATAAGCCACTCCCGACCTGCCTACTTATTCTCAGATGGATTATTAGTTTGTAAATAAGAACCTTCAACCCTTTCAACCCGGTAACACATCTCTGTCCTTTTACATTTCTTTGGCTGTTCTAGAACAGGGGTTCTCAACCTTTTCAGGCCGTGACCCCCAAAATAATGATATTATTTCCCGCGACCCCCCGCGTGCACGCGCGCGGTCCCGTTCGCGCGCGCGAAGGTTATTTAATTATAATAGGTTATTTGATAATTGTTTATTATCAAAATATTTTTGCAAAAAGTGGGTAAATTGAGTAAATTAAATGATAAAACATGAATTAATGATAACATAAAAAAATATTTTGTTAAAAAAAAAAAAAAAAAAACTTTTTTTTTTTTTTTCAAATTCACCAAAAAATCTGGTGACCCCCCCCAAATTATTTGGCGACCCCCCTGGGGGTCGCGACCCCCAGGTTGAGAACCACTGTTCTAGAATAGCAGATGCTATTTTAGTGGGAAAATCGTTGGAAAGCCTGCAAGCTTGTAGATCTGCTATTTTTTAAATGTTTTGAAAACTCTTGAAAGTGTGACTTTCAACTACTGATTTAGAAGACATTTGTAGAATTGGCCTCAGCAGGCCGATCCCCATCACAATATGTTGTTCCAGGGACCCCCCAGAAGCAAAGATTTGAGATAAAAAGATATATATATATTCAAAGATTTGCTCAAGAGTAGCAGATCTACAACTACGAGCTTGATACTAATGAAGGCTCAGTTCCATTTAGTGTAGCACAGTGGTTCTCTAACTTTTTAATTTCTAGGACCCCCATAACTCTGAGAGTGTACAAATGGAACCAAATGGACCCGTACGGGTCCATTTGGTTACATTTGTACACTCTCAGAGTTACACACCCGTCAGGGGCCATTTGGAACCCCCTCAAGGAACCATGAGGGTCCCTGGACCACGCTTTGAGACCCACTGGTGTAGCAGAGTGTTTCCAGTGCGTCAACACCCTGACTCTGTTTGACCAGAATGGAACAGAGCCTTCATTAGTATCATTGTAACAACCAGAATGGAACAGAGCCTTCATTAGTGTCATTGTAACAACCAGAATGGAACAGAGCCTTCATTAGTGTCATTGTAACAACCAGAATGGAACAGAGCCTTCATTAGTATCATTGGTAACAACCTGTGAAGGAAGTAAGGAAGAGGCCCAGTTTCTTTCCAATATGGTGGCTGTGCCTGTAATAATATGTTTCTGTTCTCTGTCGTCTGTTTCTGCAGAAGAAGAAATCGTCCCAGAACATAGACTTGTGATTGGATGGTTTCTCATCTCTGATGAACCAATAGGATTAAGGGAGCCAACGCCATGAATGGTAGAAATGGTGCATTTTGTATAGCGCCATTATCCACACACACACACACACACACACACACACACACACACACACACACACACACACACACACACACACACACACACACACACACATGCTCCAGTTATGTTAGGGGGTTTCAGTGTCTTGCTCAAGGACACTTCGGCCCTATAACCCAGGGGGAGTCGGGGATTGAACCGCTCTGAGCCACTGCCGCCATCTTTCACATCCTGTGATTATTAACTCTCTGAGAGCTGGACATGTGATAACAGTGTCTTCATGGACACATGGGCTGTTTTAAGGCTTTGTGTTGTATGTGGTTTTAATGAGTTTGTTATTTCTATGAAGTTCACAGTCCTCTCATTTAAAGTGTCTGTATTAACGTAACGGTTTCCTTATGCTGTGTTCACACTTCACACCATGTGATGGAAGAAGTACTCTATACTTTAGTAAGTGGTGGAAAAAGTACTCAAAGAGTGTTTTTGTTACATTAATTAATTTGGTTAATTGGGTCTCCGTCCCTGTCCAAAATATATGGCCAATAATTTGACCAGAAACCATACAGAGGAGAGGATAGGGAAGGCTACTATTTGACCAACTATTATATGTTATTTGTTTTAATGACTAGGAAAAACAACCTAATGATGTAAACAACAGTAATCATGACTAAACAGTAATGCACAGTTAAATCAATCAACACAGTAAAGGTACTGCAAGCTGACTGGCATATCAGAACATTGTCTGACAGTGGTTTAAAACGTACTTAATCATGTGACTGTATAGAGAACAGAAGTCCTGACGTCACTCGTTCATCCCCTGGTTCGTAAAGTAATGTCTCTATGGAGAATAACATTGGGTCATCATAGAATCGTCTCATATAAGAATTGTGGTCCAAAAATAAACAAACTGTCTCTGTGATATTGTCAGAGAGGCTCTGTATCGTTTATGATAGTCAGTCACTTATATTTGATACAGTTTGTTTCTGGCAAAAAAATAACTAATACGTCTGAAGTAACATTAATGTTTTCTCACCGTCAGTTGATGCTTCATATCCATAAGAGTCAAACCGCCGGGGTCATTTGTTTATTTTTGGAACACAGTTCTTATTTGACGCGATATTAAAGACGTCTATGGGATTCAGAATGGGGGTGGAAAACCACGAACCAGGTAGACAAACCTAGGATGTGTAAATTACATCAGACTTCAGTGCTCTATTAAGACGGCTATTAGCAATCAATCTGATGGATTGTTGTCGTCCTCCTCATGACCTCACCCGACCCAGACCTCACCTGACCCAGACACCTTGTGTTGCACAAGCCTACAGGACTGCAGGTGCAACTTATTAGGCTAATGATGATCATGCTGCATGCATAGTGTTAGTCTCATGACACTATAACCAAATACATTCAGAAAAGATTGGATCAGGTGTATTTAGAGCAGGGGTCTTCAACAGGGGGTCCGGGACCCCTAGGGGGTCCTCAGAGTTACTACAGGGGGTCCGCCAAATCTTTGTGTTATGATTTTTTTTTACCTTAACCACTTGAACCCTAACATCCCTTTTCTGAGGAGAACTTTAGCCAAAAATAGCAGATAGAATAGCCGATCTAGAGGCGTTGTGAGCTTGTAGATCGGCTATTTTTGGCAAAGAGGTATAGGTGTAGAGGGAAAAAAGAGCAGACCTAGTAAACAAAAAAAAAGTAATCTGAAACACAATTTTATACAATATAGAGGGGGTCCCTGCTTCATCTCTCTCTCAGCTAGGGGGTCCTTGGCCTGAAAACGTTGAAGACCCCTGATTTAGAGTATACATGTTTTTTATTTACAATATTATGGAGAAAGAAAATGTCCCCAAATATTTACCACAGACATAGACGAGTCTCACCACGGACATGAATATCTGTGTACGGACATGTTGACCCCCTGGTTAGAATCTAAAATGCCAGATGTTTTCCCGGTCTTCGTGGGTTCAAAACAGAGTATCTTTCAGCGCCTTCTGTCTTGACGTTGGCAGACCGGTCAGTCTTCACTCATCCCACTGAGTCTGGAGCATTTATTTATCTGCTTCAGACGGTGTTGATCTTTACAGCTAATGTAGTTTTAGTCATTCATAGTCTTTTCAATACAATTCCATTTAGTTTTTGTCATATTTTAGCCGTCTGAATTTTACACTTGGTTGCGTGCTGAAAATAGCCGATCTACAAGCTCACAGCGCATTGCAGTGCGACGTGTTGTGACCTTGTAGATCTGCTATTTTCAAAAGATTTGTATACATTTGAAACCTTGAAACGGTGCATTCTGCATAATGAGTACTTTTACTTTTGGTACTTTTAAGTACATTTCTTATACCAATACGTTTGCACTTTTACTCAAGTACATTTTTAACAACGGACTTACTTTACTTGTATTAGAGTATTTCTACACTGCAGTATTGATACTTACTTTAAAAAAAAGAGTACTTTCCCCACCACTGACTACAAGCATAAATGACGAGTAGAGAGAAGAGGAGCGGAAATACAACTAAAACATTGAGGTTGAAAGTGTTTGTATGTTCATGTGTCTGCATGGCCTCTATTGAACAGGCCTGTACCTTCATGTGTCTGCATGGCCTCTATTGAACAGGCCTGTACCTTCATGTGTCTGCATGGCCTCTATTGAACAGGCCTGTACCTTCATGTGTCTGCATGGCCTCTATTGAACAGGCCTGTACCTTCATGTGTCTGCATGGCCTCTATTGAACAGGCCTGTACCTTCATGTGTCTGCATGGCCTCTATTGAACAGGCCTGTACCTTCATGTGTCTGCATGGCCTCTATTGAACAGGGCTTGTATATAGCACTGAAGTCTGATGTCATTGACTCATCCTACCTGGGTCTTGGTTTCCCCCGTTGTGAATCCCCATAGACGTATGCTGTTGGCCACTAAGCAGCTCCACTGGAGCAGTTGGGGTTCAGTGCCTTGCTCAAGGGCACTTCAGCGGTGTTAAGGAAGTGGTGAATTTCCCCACCCAGATTTTTCCTGCCGGTCCGGGGATTCGAACTGGCAACCTTCCGGCAACAAGGCGCCCCTCTAACCTTTAGGTCTTTAGGTTCCATAAATAAAGTAATAACCCGGAGGTTTGACTCTTATGGATATGAAGCATCAACTGACGGTGAGAAAACATTAATGTTACTTCAGACAAAATGAGTTAAATTTTCTCCATGTTCAACAGACTGTATGAAATATGAGTGACTGACTATCATAAACAATACAAAGCCTCATCGACAACAGCGCCGATACACTTTGTTTATTTATGGATCATAATTCATATATGAGATGATTTGCAGACCCGATGTTATTCTCTATAGAGAAATGACTTCCACGACCCAGGGGATGAGCCAGTGACGTCAGGACTTCTGTACTCTAGTCTAGTGTAACCTGTGGCTCTACAGCTGTCAGTGTTACTGGTTTAATGCGTTGGAGATGGTTTATTGTTTTAAAGGAAGTATTCATGTTTTGTAAGTATTATTACATCCATAATGTAGGCCTGATGATGCAATGGATCCTGTTTTATCACAGATATGTTTCATTCTCAGGGATTGTTGTCATTCTCATCATATTAACCCTGAAACATGTCTGATCCATAATCATCAGCCTACTAGCATACAGTATATCATAACCCCCCCCTACACACACACACACACACACATACTGTGTTTGAACTGTTTTAGATTAGATTATATTTATGTGCAGTTTTATTTTGTTTTTCATATAGTGTCTGGTTAAAAAAAAGTCTGTTATACCTGTTTAAACAAAGAAAAACATTGTCAATTTTATACCATGTTTTTAATGGAAATTAAATGTCATGGTTATTACTAAATGCTTTTTTATTTAAGTTTGATTTGTTGGAGCTTTGATTGATTGATTGATGGATTGATGTACTTTATTTAGTAAGACATGAGAACAACAGTACATGGAAGTACAAATTCACAATACAAGGTCTACTAAACTACCTAACCTAACCTTACCTAAACCCTAACCCTAACCCACAATACAAGATCTACTAAACTGGAAGACTCATTACGCACTAAGCTTGTTTAAGATGAGATCCCCATGCACACAAATCATGATGACATATAAGAGACAGACAGATATACGGTACGCACTACTATACATATAAGAGACAGACACATATACACACTACTATACATATAAGAGACAGACAGATATACACACTACTATACATATAAGAGACAGACAGATACACACACTACTATACATATAAGAGACAGACACATATACACACTACTATACATATAAGAGACATACAGATACACACACTACTATACATATAAGAGACAGACAGATATACACACTACTATACATATAAGAGACAGACAGATATACGGTACGCACTACTATACATATAAGAGACATACAGATACACACACTACTATACATATAAGAGACATACAGATACACACTACTATACATATAAGAGACAGACAGATATACGGTACGCACTACTATACATATAAGAGACAGACAGATATACGGTACGCACTACTATACATATAAGAGACAGACAGATACACACTACTATACATATAAGAGACAGACAGATATACACACTACTATACATATAAGAGACAGACAGATATACGGTACGCACTACTATACATATAAGAGACATACAGATACACACACTACTATACATATAAGAGACATACAGATACACACTACTATACATATAAGAGACAGACAGATATACGGTACGCACTACTATACATATAAGAGACATACAGATACACACTACTATACATATAAGAGACATACAGATACACACTACTATACATATAAGAGACAGGCACATATACACACTACTGTACATACAGTACGTGAAATGTGTCCTCTGCACTTTAACAACTAACAGCCTCAAATCACTCTAAGATTGCCACATTGTTGACCTGACCTGGAATCGTACCCAGGACATCCAGGACCTTTGGTTCACCAGGCAGGCCCACTAACCACTCAGCTATGGCACTCTGATTAACTTCATGTCAGAAAATGAAAGGAAGCAAAAGTCTGACTATACTGAGTCAGAGTCAAGCTTTACAAAATGTAAGTTGTGTAAAAAAAGTCTGACTATACTAAGTTGTTATTTGTTTGTTTAAGTCAGGCTATACTCTACTCAGAGTCATAAGTTTACAAAATGTACTAAAGTACAGTGAACGTCTGTGCGGTTTGTCTCCATCACTGAAAATCACGTACATGTAAACAGATATAAAACTGCTGTCCTGTGCAGTTGGGGTGAAAAAACACAACCATTCCACTCCTAATAATACCTATTTGATTTGACATCCTGACTTGCTGCTGTGGCTGAGCCTTGAACCTGTTACCTGCGGCTCACTAGTCAGCTGTTTCCTTGAAATCTGTGGTTCTAAAACATTTTGTTGTCAACCCCCCAAATTGACATGTATTTGGGCAGTGGACCCCAATGTGAAAATTAACACATTTATTTAAGTTATTTGTCTTGTTTGTTGTTCAAGTCAAAGCACCAGGAAGGCTGTATTTCTTGGCCAACAGTTAGCTCAATGGGTTGAGATGCAGTATTCATGATCCAGAGGCCATGAGTTCAAATCCCACTGGTGTCTTTACTGTGATGCTTTCCTTTGCAGACTGGCTTCCAGAAGATCAAGTGAAAACCACCAGGAAGGCTGTATTTGTCATCCAACTGCTTAGCTCAATGGGTTGAGATGCAGTAGAGCGTCTGTCCAATAACATGACTTGACTTGACTTGACTGGGTTCGATTCCCACTCGAGTCAAGTGTCCCCGGTAACTTGGGGCAACGGATACATTGACTGGTATCCTTAGTGATGCTTCCCTTTGCAGACTAACTTCTAGAAAAACAAGTTAAAACCACCAGGAAACCTGTAACTCTCAGCCAACAGCATAGCTCAACTGGTAGAGCGTCTGTCCAATAACATGACTTGACTTGAGTGGGTTCGATTCCCACTCGAGTCAAGTGTCCCCGGTAACTTGGGGCAACGGATAAATTGACTGATATCCGTAGAATAACTTGTAGGAGTGTGCTGGTTCAAAACCGAGCGGTCCTGGGTTCGATTCCCACTAACGTCAAGTTCCGGGTAAATTGGGGCAGCGGATAAATTGACTGATATCCGTAGAATAACTTGGAGTGTCCTGGTTCAAATCCAGTCACCACCTTAGTAACTGAAACCGAATCTGGCCAATTCGGTCTCAGTTACTGAGATAGATAGATAGAGGGTGTGTAGAGTAGGCGGAGTAGATTAGTGAGTAGAGTAGGGGTAGAGTAAAGAGGGAATATAGTCGGGGAGTAGGGGGAGGAGTAGGAATAGGAGTAGGGGGAGGAGTAGGGCCCGGAGTAGGAGGAGGAGTAGGAATAGGTTCCAGAGTAGGGGGAGGAGTAGGAGTAGGGCCCAGAGTAGGGGGAGGAGTAGGAATAGGGGCCAGAGTAGGGGGAGGAGTAGGAATAGGCCCTACTCCTCCCCCTCCCCTGGAACCTATTCCTACTCCTCCCCCTACTCTGGAACCTATTCCTACTCCTCCCCCTACTCCCGACCATATTCCCTCTTTACTCTACCCCTACTCTACTCACTACTCTACACACCCTCTATCTATCTATCTCAGTAACTGAGACCGAATTGGCCAGATTCGGTCTCAGTTACTAAGGTGGTGACTGGATTTGAACCAGGACACTCCTACAAGTTATTCTACGGATATCAGTCAACTTATCCGTTGCCCCAAGTTAGCGGGGACACTTGACTCGAGTGGGAATCGAACCCAGTCAAGTCAAGTCAAGTCATGTTATTGGACAGACGCTCTACTGCATCTCAACCCATTGAGCTAAGCAGTTGGATGACAAATACAGCCTTCCTGGTGGTTTTCACTTGATCTTCTGGAAGCCAGTCTGCAAAGGAAAGCATCACAGTAAAGACACCAGTGGGATTTGAACTCATGGCCTCTGGATCATGAATACTGCATCTCAACCCATTGAGCTAACTGTTGGCCAAGAAATACAGCCTTCCTGGTGCTTTGACTTGAACAACAAACAAGACAAATAACTTAAATAAATGTGTTACTTTTCACATTGGGGTCCACTGCCCAAATACATGTCAATTTGGGGGGTTGACAACAAAATGTTTTAGAACCACAGATTTCAAGGAAACAGCTGACTAGTGAGCCGCAGGTAACAGGTTCAAGGCTCAGCCACAGCAGCAAGTCAGGATGTCAAATCAAATAGGTATTATTAGGAGTGGAATGGTTGTGTTTTTTCACCCCAACTGCACAGGACAGCAGTTTTATATCTGTTTACATGTACGTGATTTTCAGTGATGGAGACAAACCGCACAGACGTTCATTGTACTTTAGTACATTTTGTAAACTTATGACTCTGAGTAGAGTATAGCCTGACTTAAACAAACAAATAACAACTTAGTATAGTCAGACTTTTTTTACACAACTTACATTTTGTAAAGCTTGACTCTGACTCAGTATAGTCAGACTTTTGCTTCCTTTCATTTTCTGACATGAAGTTAATCAGAGTGCCATAGCTGAGTGGTTAGTGGGCCTGCCTGGTGAACCAAAGGTCCTGGATGTCCTGGGTACGATTCCAGGTCAGGTCAACAATGTGGCAATCTTAGAGTGATTTGGGGCTGTTAGTTGTTAAAGTGCAGAGGACACATTTCACGTACTGTATAAGAGACAGACAGATATACACACTACTATACATATAAGAGACATACAGATATACACACTACTATACATATAAGAGCCAGACAGATATACATTACATTACAGTCATTGAGCAGACGCTTTTATCCAAAGCGACTTACAATAAGTGCATTCAACATAGGTAGGGAACGAAACTACTAATCACCAGAAGTCTGAAGTGCATTTTCTGCAAAAACAAGCAACCAAGAGTATACCTAGTGCTAAGGTAACAGTGCAATATATCAGCTACATACTTTCATAAACAGATGAGACAAAATAGCTAAATCAAATGAGCACGAGCTAAAACAAATAATTGTATCGACTAAACAAGATCCAATAAAACAATACAACAAGCGTTCGTACAACAAGTATACACACTACTATACAGAACGTCATACAATCAGCTTACAGGTTACTGTTATGAAGAGTGAAAAGAAATGTACAAGAGAAGAAAAAATCGGGGAGGGGTGGGGGGCTTGGGGGGGGGGGGGGGGGGGGCAAGCTACTGTTTGTTTGCTCCTATGCGTGCATAAACATCCATCCGCTAGGAGGCGCACTAGTGTATGGCAGTCATTCTGTCATCCATCGAAAGTAACGCAAGAAGATCCACGTCGTTGTGCTGCTCAGTGTTGCCATGTCTATTTTTTATAAGCATACCTGCCAACACTCCTGATTTTAGCAGGAGACACAGAATGTTTAGTGTCTCCTTCTTGGCCCCTGAATTGAAATGTATCCTGAATTTCTCCTAATGTTTTGGAAATCAAACTCCCTGTCAAAATGCAACCAGAATACAGGAAATGACATCTATTGTGTGAAAAGGTTTCTGGGTGAGATAAGATGTGTTTTGATTGATTGAATACTTTATTAGCAGTTTGCAAAAAAAAAGCACATTAAAGTATAGTTCAATACAAGGTCTGTTAAGAGGATTTTAAACACATAAAGCCTATGGCTTATTTCCATTGTTTCCATCAGATCTAAATCTAGATCTAAAGTGTATAGTTGCGCATAAACATTATTAGTGTATCAGCCCTAATTAGGGCTGATACACTAATAATGTTTAACCAGTAGTTCAAAACAGTTTAAAGCTCAAACAGTTCATGTCAAGGAAAACCCCAAATGAATATGAATGTGTCCACAGACCCCCATCTGAACATATGTTTTTCCAGGAACCTCCTCATACAACTAAAACATAATGTGTTCTTGAAATGTTTCAAAAGTATTCAAAATATTCCAAATATAAACAAAAAAAACAATAATAAAGATGTTTTTTTGAATAGCAGATCTACAAGCTCACAACGCGTCATGAGCTTGTAGTTCTGCTACTTTGAAATAGTCTGTGTATTATGTAAGGGGAACTGAACTGCAAGCTGCAGTTGCTTCTTTTTGGGGCAGGTTTTCATAGACCGGGTTGCTTTATTTCTCTCGCAAAACCTGGCAACGCGGGTTGTGTGCTGTTGCCTAGGAAAGACTGGTGACGCGAGGTTACGCTGTTGCTCAGATAGCATGCTAGCATGGTTAGCATCAGCTCCATGATGTAAACAATAGCCTCTCTTACACTCTATGCTACAGACAGGAGGAGATACTTTTATATTTATATCGCAGAATACTGGCTGCTTAAAGGTTAGCATGGTTAGCATGGTTAGCACATGATAAACAAACGACCTAGCCTACAGTGTATGGGTTGGTTAGCTTGTTAGCATGCTACTAGCATCATAAACACACCACCTAGCTTAGCCTCACTATCTATGGGTTAGGGTTAGCATGCTAGCAGAGTTAGCAGCAGCTCCATGTAAACATTAAACAACAGTAACATAACATATCATCTTCTAGTTGTTTTTATGGCACACAAAGTGTTTATTTATCATCTTGTATCTATGGGTGAGAGTTAGCAGCAGCTCCATGTAAACAACAGTAACAGAACATATCTTAGTTGTTATTGTACATAAAGTGTTTATTTATCAGCATGTGGAGATTAAAGTCAGTTGGTCATAAAGCTGCAGATAAAGGCAGTCTTGAAGAATACAAGATAAAGAGGAGAGAACATGAGAAAGGTTGGTTTATTCAGTCTTTATATTATGTGTGTGTGTGTGTGTATATATATATATATATATATATATATATATATATATATTTTTTTTTTTTTTTTTTTAATACAAGTTAAAGAGGGGAGAACATGAGAAAGGTTGGTTTATTCAGTCTTCATATATTGTGTGTGTGTGAGTGAGTGAGTGAGCGTGCGTGCGTGCGTGCGTGCGTGTATATATATATATTGTATATTATATATACAACACAGTGACATCATCACTGTGTTGTCTTCAGAAGTGTGACAGGCTCAGAGAGACAGACAGCTGTGTTATGATGTCATAGTAACATCATCACTGTGTTGTCCTATAGCAGTGAGACAGGCTCGTAGAGACAGACAGCTGTGTCATGATGTCATAGTAACATCATCACTGTGTTGTCCTATAGCAGTGAGACAGGCTCAGAGAGACAGACAGCTGTGTCATGATGTCATAGTAACATCATCACTGTGTTGTCCTATAGCAGTGAGACAGGCTCGTAGAGACAGACAGCTGTGTTATGATGTCATAGTAACATCATCACTGTGTTGTCCTATAGCAGTGAGACAGGCTCGTAGAGACAGACAGCTGTGTCATGATGTCATAGTAACATCATCACTGTGTTGTCTTCAGCAGTGAGACAGGCTCGTAGAGACAGACAGCTGTGTTATGATGTCATAGTAACATCATCACTGTGTTGTCCTATAGCAGTGAGACAGGCTCGTAGAGACAGACAGCTGTGTTATGATGTCATAGTAACATCACTGTGTTGTCTTCAGCAGTGAGACAGGCTCGGAGAGACAGACAGCTGTGTTATGATGTCATAGTAACATCATCACTGTGTTGTCCTATAGCAGTGAGACAGGCTCGTAGAGACAGACAGCTGTGTTATGATGTCATAGTAACATCATCACTGTGTTGTCCTATAGCAGTGAGACAGGCTCAGAGAGACAGACAGCTGTGTCATGATGTCATAGTAACATCATCACTGTGTTGTCTTCAGCAGTGAGACAGGCTCGGAGAGACAGACAGCTGTGTTATGATGTCATAGTAACATCACTGTGTTGTCCTATAGCAGTGAGACAGGCTCGTAGAGACAGACAGCTGTGTCATGATGTCATAGTAACATCATCACTGTGTTGTCCTATAGCAGTGAGACAGGCTCAGAGAGACAGACAGCTGTGTCATGATGTCATAGTAACATCATCACTGTGTTGTCCTATAGCAGTGAGACAGGCTCGTAGAGACAGACAGCTGTGTTATGATGTCATAGTAACATCATCACTGTGTTGTCCTATAGCAGTGAGACAGGCTCGTAGAGACAGACAGCTGTGTCATGATGTCATAGTAACATCATCACTGTGTTGTCTTCAGCAGTGAGACAGGCTCGTAGAGACAGACAGCTGTGTTATGATGTCATAGTAACATCATCACTGTGTTGTCCTATAGCAGTGAGACAGGCTCGTAGAGACAGACAGCTGTGTTATGATGTCATAGTAACATCACTGTGTTGTCTTCAGCAGTGAGACAGGCTCGGAGAGACAGACAGCTGTGTTATGATGTCATAGTAACATCATCACTGTGTTGTCCTATAGCAGTGAGACAGGCTCGTAGAGACAGACAGCTGTGTTATGATGTCATAGTAACATCATCACTGTGTTGTCCTATAGCAGTGAGACAGGCTCAGAGAGACAGACAGCTGTGTCATGATGTCATAGTAACATCATCACTGTGTTGTCTTCAGCAGTGAGACAGGCTCGGAGAGACAGACAGCTGTGTTATGATGTCATAGTAACATCACTGTGTTGTCCTATAGCAGTGAGACAGGCTCGGAGAGACAGACAGCTGTGTTATGATGTCATAGTAACATCATCACTGTGTTGTCCTATAGCAGTGAGACAGGCTCGGAGAGACAGACAGCTGTGTTATGATGTCATAGTAACATCATCACTGTGTTGTCTTCAGCAGTGAGACAGGCTCGGAGAGACAGACAGCTGGTCAGCAAGAGACGGCTGCTGCATGAGGATGATGAAGATGATGAAGAAACCATGGATTCTGATTCACCTGACCAGGTGTGTGTGTGTGTGTGTGTGTGTGTGTGTGTGTGTGTGTGTGTGTGTGTGTGTGTGTGTGTGTGTGTGTGTGTGTGTGTGTGTGTGTGTGTGTGTGTGTACTTGGGGCAAACAACACAGTGGTGAGTGGTGTTGCTATATCAGTGGTGCTCAAACTTTTCCATGTCAGGGACCACCCAAAAATGATACGTATTTGGCCGCGGACCCCTTATCTCAAAATATTTTGTTCCTGGGGACCCCCAGAAGCGAAGATTTGAGTAAAAAAAAGTCACAATTTCTCAAAAATAATTGCAGATCTACAAGCTGAGTGGCACGTTATGAGCTTGTAGGTCTGCTATTTTTGAATAGCTAAAGTGTAAAATGATACTTTTTTAGCTTAAATCAAAAAAGTACACAGATGCGTCTTAATGGGTTAAAATGTAGCTATTTATATGTGTTATTGGGTTGGTCCAGCCACACGCAAAACTATATTTTTTTAAAACTCCGTCCTACAATGTCAGTCTGTCTGTAAACGATCCATACAGGGTTTCACCTCTAACCACAAATAGCGCCTGATTACATTTTAGGCGAGAAATGAGCTCAATATATTTGCTCAATATTTAGGCCTATTCGTTTCACATTGGCAACTGCTGGTTTCATGACATACAGTATATATATAAGGCTACAATATGACAATAATAATACATAAAAAACCCTTTACAAACTCATCTGCCATCTGATTGTCCGTCTTGAATCCAGTCGCTGCTTATTTCAACCCATTCAGTCTAGGAGCACATCTCTCTCATTTTAGATTTATTTGGCTATTCAAAAACAGCAGATCTACAAGCACCGCAGTGCCGCACTATTATGACACATGCGTTGAATTCAATGAGAGCCAGATAAGATGGACAAGCTTTAGCTTATGAATAAAACACTATATTTAAATGATGTCAAACAATTGGTTCAGGGATATAAAATAAGACATAATACAGAGAGCACAGAGCGGGCGCTACTGTATATTTTCGTGTCATCGCGTGACTGCAGTTGTTGACCGGATGTCAATAGACAGTCTGGTGATGACCGCTGTGTTTTTACCGTCTTAACAGGCTTCATGTGGACAGAGAGATTTATTTTTAAACGTGGCCGTGTAGACGCAGATATGTTTTAACCCATTTAGACCAGGAATGTATCTGTGTCATTTTAGATTTCTTTGGCTATTCAAAAATAGCAGATATACAAGCTCATATAGATGATATGTATAGATATACAAGAGAAAAATCATGAAAATGTGCGCAAATCTTTGAATATATATATATTTAAAGCAAACATTTGTAAACGATTGTGTTGCATGGACCTGCAGAAGCAAAGATTTGAGTTAAACATGTTGTTTCCAAATATATATACTGTATTCAAAGATTTGTACAAAATGTTGATTTTTCAATAATAGCAGATCTACAAGCCTGTGTAGATCTCTTAATGTTAGGTCTTAATACCTGTGTAGTGTATGTGTGGACTAAGTCTAGATGAAGGGTTAATGTTAGGTCTTAGTACCTGTGTACCGTATATGAAGGGTTAATGTTAAGTCTTAATACCTGTGTAGTGTATGTGTGGACTAAGTCTAGATGAAGGGTTAATGTTAAGTCTTAATACCTGTGTAGTGTATGTGTGGACTAAGTCTAGATGAAGGGTTAATGTTAGGTCTTAATACCTGTGTAGTGTATGTGTGGACTAAGTCTAGATGAAGGGTTAATGTTAGGTCTTAATACCTGTGTAGTGTATGTGTGGACTAAGTCTAGATGAAGGGTTAATGTTAGGTGACATTGTGACCTTTGACCTTCCAGGTGGTGGATCTGTTCCATAAACTTGAGCAGAGCAGCCTCATCCATGAGACAGAGGTTCACCTGAAAGCTCTGAGCAGAGCTCTACACAACCCTGCTGCACAGCTGACCTTCATTAAGTAAGGTTATTAAAATACATTCACATTACAACTTCCTCTTCGCCTTGTCTGCGTGTTGTTAACTAGTTGTACAAACTCTTGTTTTATTGTTTTTATTGGATCTTGTTTAGTCGATACACTTGTTTGTTTTATCTCTCTCATTTGATTTTCCTATGTGTCTCATCTGTTTAAGAAAGTAGGTAACTGATATATTGCACTTTTACCTTAGCACTAGGTATACTCTTAGTTGCTTGTTTTAGAGGAGAATGCACTTCAGACTTCTGGTGATTAGTAGTTTAGTTCCCTACCTATGTTGAATGCACTTATTGTAAGTCTCTTTGGATAAAAGCATCTACTAAATCAGGTTGAGCTCTGAGCTCAACCTGACGTACCTGACGTACGTTCACTGCTTCCCTCTGGAGGATGAATAGCCTCTTGGCCCTTTAATCACGCATAAGAAACGTCTCAAACTATGAATGCACTGAATGCACTGACGTAAACAACGTACCAGTTCCTCACCCGCGACGTACGTCAATCGCCATCTCCGTCTAGTATGTACCGGGGAGGAGCTGTTCCTTTCACTGCCCTATAGGCTAGCACCAGGGTTTTAAACTGGATGTGAGCCGCTACGGGGAGCCAGTGTAGAGAACAGAGAAGGATAGTTGTGTGGGAGTTGTGATGAGGGGGTCGACCCGTAACCCGCGGAGGCAATTATGCGGGCTGTGGGTCAGCGGGTCAGCCGCTCTCACACGCAAAAAAAAAAAAAAAAGATCACATGCTCTTGTTTTGTCTTTATTCCTAATAAGAATAAGAATAATAACAATAAAACAGTTTGAATACACTTGGGGATTATTTTCTAACCATGCTTTTACAGAATAAAAAAAAAAAGCGGGTCGCGGGGCGGGTTGAGCCGTAGATTTATATATGGGTTCGCGGGGCGGGTTGGGTTCCGTCGCGGGTTGGGTTCCGTCGCGGGGCGGGGCGGGTCATGAAAAAACCCGACCCGCTCATCACTAGTGGGAGAACTTGGGGCGGTTGAACACCAGACGAGCCGCAGCTTTCTGAACAAGCTATACAGTATCTAGTAGGGTATCTAACGTGTGTGTGTGTGTGTGTGTGTGTGTGTGTGTGTGTGTGTGTGTGTGTGTGTGTGTGTGTGTGTGTGTGAGTGACAGACAGGAGAACAGCATACATCTCCTTGTAGGGTATCTAACAGGTCACATGGCTCAGTGTCGTCTTCATGCGTGTCGATGTCTCCATCAACTGTCCCAGAGCCACCATCCCAACGTCGCCCCCTGCTGTCTGCCTGCTACACCCTACCTGATCACCTTCCTGTCTGGACAGAGCCCTACCTTCACTGTTAGTATTATTATTATTATTATTATTATAATACCTGATCACCTTCCTGTCTGGACAGAGCCCTACCTTCACTGTTAGTATTATTATTATCCTACTATAAATTTGAAGTCTGTCTGTCTGTCTGTCTGAACATGTTTTTCTATTATCATAGATCATAGAATCGTTCTACATTGTAGGAGTCGTGTACTGGTTCCTGACAGTAACAGTCACTGTGTGTGTGTGTGCGCGTGCACGTGTGTGTGTGTGTGTGTGTGTGTGTGTGTGTGTGTGTGTGTACAAACATTCCTGTGTCAAACCTTCCATGTCTCATCTCTGTACTGATAATCCTGAATCCTTTGCACATCTCTCTGCTAACACACCAGATGATGTTGTTGTCAATGAAGGAAACAGATCAGTTTCCATTCTTGAAATGGCTGTACCTTTGACTGTAGCTTAGAGGAAGCTTTATGACCAGAGTCATTAAATACCAGCCACTCCTCCATACCTGTACGTTTATTCTACCAATCACACCAACATGTACTGATAGATCTCCCTCACACAGAGTTGTCAAGCAACCGACTTAGATGACACAACTCAAACAAGTGCTTTTTAGGATTTATTGTCGTCCTCACATACACACACAACTCACTCACTCATCCAAGCACACATTTCAGGAATAAATAATGAACGTTGTGTAAAACATGCTCATAATTATACACACCGTTGGTCAGTCGGCTCAGCTGCTCGCATATGAATGTCACACAACAACACCAGAACTAAAAGCGGAAGTCGTCACTGACTCATGCACGGTCCACATGGTTACGGCTCTACATATTACTAAACTACTAACTTATCCCTCTGAGAATTAAACAGTAAACATATAAATCTCTCAGTCACTTAGACAACACTTTCTACAACACTTTCTTCATGCAGATACACATTACATATTTGTACCCCTGAAGGGTGTGGGGGTATTTTAACCCCTGGTATTTGGCCATGATTGCTGACTGTACATTTTTACAGCACCTTGTAATGTGTGTGTGTGTGTGTGTGTGTGTGTGTGTGTGTGTGTGTGTGTGTGTGTGTGTGTGTGTGTGTGTGTGTGTGTGTGTGTGTGTGTGTGTGTGTGTGTGTGTGTGTGTGTGTGTGTAGGAGTTGTGTCTCTACACTCTAGGTAACCTGGCTCCAGACAGTGAGGTGGTCAGACACAAAGTGTTGGCTCAGGGTCTGATCCCTGCTCTGGACAACTGCTTCCAGGTCAGTTCTACTGTTCACACATGTTAAAGGAGTAGTTCACCCAAAAAATGACTTATTTATTTTCTATCAATTCCTCACCCCATGAAGCCTTGAATTCATGATTTTTAGTTTTTACCGCATTCCTGAGACAATGATTTGATGACCGTCTCCTACCGGCTAATGTATCCGGTAGGAGACAGAAAGGAGACTCTTTGTGTCTCCTACCGGAAATACACACGGTCATCAAATTATTGTCTCAGGAATGAGACAATAACTTAAACATCTCCATGAACTCAAGACTTCATGATTGATAGAAAATTGATAGAAAATAAGTCCTTTTTTCTGTGAAGTATTCCTTTAAACTGTTTCCAGGTCAGCTGCATTATAACATTATAATGTTATTTAGATAGCATGTTGTTTAGACCATTGGTTCTCAAAGTGGGGTCCGGGGACCCCCAGGGGTCATTGAGGGGGTCCCCAGCAAAATGTGTCAATACATTTTCACCACTTTATCCATATTTTATACGTTGGCTATTCAAAAATAGCAGATCTACAAGCTCGCAGCGCGTCAGTTCGTACTGCGCTGTGAACTTGTACATCTGCTATGTTTGAATATTTTTGAAAAACCTTGAGTTTTGTTAGAATTTTGCATTTTTTAACACAAATATTCTCTTCTGGGGGTCCCTGGCACAAAACATTTTCAGATGGGGGTCCGCATATATAAATGTAGGGATCCTTGGCATGAAACGGTTTGAGAACCACTGGTTTAGAGTCCAGGGGTCTTCAAGGTTTTTCAGGCCAAGGACCCCTTAGCTGAGAAAGATGAAGCAGGGACCCCCCAGCCCCCACTACATGTTGTATAACATTGTGTTGCAGATCATCAAACGTTGTCATACATGTCATAGATAGATTCATAGACTAGTTTGACAGACATCAGTGTTGGATTCATGTTAACTCTTTCACTTCATTCATTCCCGGCAGTGAATGTGTTAAAATAAATAAGAAAGGCAGCAGAACCTACAGTTTTCTAACCTCGGTCCCAGCCTCACTCATCTGTGAAGAGAAGAGCCTGGTCACGACCTAAAGCAGCCAGTGTCTCAGAAGTCCTGAGTGGACAGGATTTACGTCGTTCGCGTTTCCCCCGGAAACGATATTTTTTGACCAATCACAACACTTGTTTCATTCACAGAGAATGTTAACAGATTTGTAAAGCATCAACGTCATTTCCTTGGGCGGTACTTCTGCCAAATTCAACCATTTCCGGTTGTCAACTTCCTAGACAACCAACATCCCAGGTCTTGCCCAGCGTGACTGTTTTCTGTGAGTTTGTTCAGATATGTGGAGCATAAAAACTACATGTTTAGGAACAGAAAGCAGATCCTTTCCCAGATGAACCTGATTAGATTATAGCATCTTATGTTGTTATAATCAGTGATTCTCAAAGGTTTTCATGTCAAGGACCACCCAAAATGTATATTTATTTGGCCACGGACCCCCATCTCAAAATATGTTGTTCCAGGGACCCCCCAGAAGCAAAGATTTGAGTTACAAATGTTCGCTTTAAAAGATAGCAGATCTACAAGCTCATAGCGCAGTGCCGTGATATGAGCTTGTAGATCTGCTATTTTTGAATAGCCAAAGTATAAAATAATGGTTAAAGTGGTTACACAGATATATGTTCCCGGTTTGAATGGGTTAATATTATGGTCTGCTCATTTGCATGTCCATGGGAAATACCACAAAGCCAGCAGATCTGGGTGGTCTATAATATCACACAAGATCATAAATGTATTTAGTCCCTAAATCCACTCAAAGCTTCATAGAGCAACAGTAGTATTAATTATTATAATTGTTGTGTTTTCAGACACACAGACATAACCTAGCGGTGGTGGAGGCGGTTGGATTCACATTGTCTCAGCTCCTCCAGACCAAAGACGCAGCAGAGACTATAATACCGTGAGTAGTAAACATATTTCAACTGGGGGACCCCCCAAAATAATTATTTTAGTAAACACAGTAACACTTCAACACTTCATTTCACACACTTTAATCGTATCTTCATATAACTGGTCCTCACTAATACTCATTATAGTCTCATATGGGATGATGCCTCGCCCTCTATACCACTGTACTGAAACGTTAAGGGGTGATGCAACTCTGATGATGCAGAGGGCCATTATATTTCCTCACTCACTCCAGAGGAACACGTTACATATACTGTCAGGCAGAAACCTCTTCGCCATTCTATGTCACACAAAAGTAGCAAAAATTATTTTTGAATTAGAATCCTGAAAAGTAACATTTTTATTTAATTTCAAATGCATTTAGTTATACTTATGTTACCTTTATGAACTTAAATACGAATACATTGGACATAAAAAAGATAATAGAATGTTAATACTAGTCATTAAGCTACTAATATAGACTGAAGTAATTAAAGCGGGTCATGTTTAGAATCATAACAAATGAAATCAATAATATATCACTATTCTGATATTAACCTGCGGGTCACATTAAGTGAAGGTGTTAAAACACAGATGTAGGATACTGTTACTGTGAGGTGCTCAGGTGGCACAGTGGTTAAGTGCCTGCCCACCACCACGGAGGTTGTGGGTTGGAATCCACCGTGGTGCATCTGGCTTTGGTCAGGGTCTAATAATATGCGAGGGGGCGTGTTTTTTCCATTACCTTTTCATTCTTTTTGTATAATTTTGTTTGATGTTTAGTTTATTTGAAAGTGAAATATCCCTTAAAGAATAAAATAATATTATACTGTGTGTGTGTGTGTGTGTGTGTGTGTGTGTGTGTGCAGGTCGGTCCTGACCTCTGGTTTGCCAAAACAGCTGCTCTCCGTTCTGACCCTCGACCCCCAGTTTGGCCACGCCCCCGCCATCGAGTGTGCCTGGTGTCTGCATTACCTGACCTGCAGGTGACCTTTATTTACACTTAACTTTATTTACACTTAACTTTATTTACACTAGACTTTATCTACATTTGACTTTACCTACACTTTATGCTCATTCACATGGATTCAGGTAAAAGGTAACTAAGCCTGTAGATGTTGTTATGGACCTTTTACCTTGATGTCTTATACCAGGCTTCCCTTCCTTTCAAAAGCTTTGTTGCACAGATACAGGAAGTAAAGCAGAGATGCTTATCCTGGGATAGTAGTGCTACCTAGACCATTATTATTCAAAAATAGCAGATCTACAAGCTCATGGCGTGGCACTCGGTGCCGCGCCATGAGCTTGTAGATCTGACTAATATATCTAGTCATCAACACTGGGTTTCACAAACCTCATCAGTGTTACTGTTCTCATTCTCCACCAACCAACCAACGTTGCATGAACATCAATCTGGGAACCCATCGTCAAAGAAAAGGGAAAAACAGCGTCCTCTGTAGTTTTTTTCCCTTTGCATTTGACTCTGGGTGGAGCGATTAAATAGACTAGACCATACCCGGTCGGCGCAGCGCATCCGTGGGGGGATATGCGCACATGATCTGGCAACCCGGGAGGCAGTTCGTCCCATTGCTGGGCAGCCCCGTAACCATGGCGACACTGTTTGAAACAAAAGCGCTAATAAGAAGCTGAGATTTGATGAAATTGAAAAGCGGGCTTCACAGTTAAGTTCAGATGGTAATGGTCAATGGCTGTGTGCAAAATCAGAGCAATTGCTCCAGCCACTGAGGAGAACCGGGTAGCTTCACCTACTCAGTCACTCACTCACTCACTCACCACTACAGACAGAGGTTACTAGAATTATAGTAGGATGCTGACTGGAAACCGGCGTTTGGTCTCTGCCCTCAGCACTCCTCTTCCGGTGGTGCGACTATGTTTTCATTCCCACTAACAATATTTCTCCACAGAACACTAACACCACTTCTCCCAGAGAACATGGATGGTTATGGTTATAAGACCACTTGTTTCTATGATGAAAGAACAAGTTAAAATGTTACTAACTGTCTGTGGTTTTGTCGGCTCAGAGGACGCTGTTGTTAAATGAGTTTGGGTTTGTTTCCAGTGGGAAGCGAGCGCACAGATGTAAATCCCGGACACTACATTTGATTGGGTAAAGCGCAGCCCGCTTCCTGATCTAAGGCACGCCCACTTGTAGATCAATGCTCACACGTTCTGAACGCAAACAGCGTTTTCCTATGCATCCCAGAAATATATAGATTATAAGGATTTGTAATGTGAGGAATTTGTAAGGACATGTAAATATGGCAACTCATTTAGATGTACAGGCTGTAGGCCTACGTCGCTTTATGGTTTCCCAAAAGGACTATAGCCGTTTCACTCATGATACCATGTCTCTTTCATAACAGATACATACATGTGCCAGAGAATCTCCTACAACAAAACACAGAGTAAAAAAATAACGTTTCAGTCATTCAGTCAGACTTCACTGTAGCCTAACGGAGCCTTTTCATTATGATATTTGTACTTAGGCTGTCCTGAAAGTTTATAATATTTAGAGAAATGTAAAGTTTGAAATACAACAGTGGTAGTAGTAGTAGCAGTAGTGAATTATAAAACTGTACATTTAGACTGAATGTTTCATTTATCCTCATCTTGCTCTAATGCACACAACTGTTTCTCCAGGTTTTATTTGTGTTGTTTCTCATAAGCGTGCATCCGTTGTCCGTCAACAACACAGCCGTCTGTGCCTTGACTTCTGTGCTCTGACACTCTCTAGTCTCGTGTAGCCAGACAACTATTCCACAATCTCTGAATGCTATGCAGTCGTATGTATAGAGTCTGGAACTACAACTCCTGAATGCTATATAGAGTCTGGAACTACAACTCCCAAAATCCGAGAGAGGAAGCTGGCACTTCCGTTCACGAAAATATCTTTTAAAATATCTTTACATTTTACTTTTTAATTTCCATTTCTGCTAAGCAGCAAGCTATGTATACTTAGATGATTTGTATTTATATTAGGATAAATTTGCGCGACTGTAAAGAACAAACGGAAGTGGGGAGGAGGCTTCACATCCGGTTTATATTCTAATCATGATCAGAGCTTCAGAGTCCCAGACTGTATGACCGCAAACATTTGAAAATTGTGGGAGGCAACAGTCTGGCAACACGAGACTAACACTCTCTGACTCTCCCCCCCCCACATTCAAGTCTCCATGGGGTGACTAATCCATGGAAAAAAGTATCTTTCTTTAACGAGGGTTATTGGAAACAGCATAGAAACCTGCGTATTTAAACCACACAGTAAAAGCAGCTCAAATGAACTAAAGCATCACAATCATGTTAACCATTTAATCTGCTCTGTGATCGTCTTGTTGTCCTGCAGTGATAACTCCATTCTGCTGTCTCTGGGAGCTCTGTCACAGTGCAGTTCTCTGCTGGTGTCACTAGGCGGTGCTGTGGCTGCAGGGAACAAAGAGGAAGGCTTGGAGCTGGTAAGGGAATGACTTGTCTTTTCTCTGTTTCTCTGTGTTGTTGTTTAATAAAATAGTTCCCAATCTATGCATTTTCTGCCGTAATCTGACCAAAAAAAAAGTTCACGTGACCTAGTAGTTATGACGACCATGCAGTGACAATTTAAGGACTTTTAAGACCTTTTTAATACCTCAAGAAAGAAAAGACTGCAACAAAAGTAATCAACACACTATACTATAAGATATTGGCCAAATTGTCAAATAATATAAGAAAGTTGAAAATAGAAATAGAAAAAACGCATTGCAACACGAGGCGTTGTGAGCTTGTAGATCTGCTATTTTCACAATATTTATCTGTGGAACGGAGTAAAAAAAAATGGGGGGTCACAGTTCAAATATGATTATTTTAGGGGGTCGCGGCCTGAAATGGTGAGCTTGTAGATCTGCAATTCTTTTGAAAAATCATGAAAATGTGTCCAAATCTTTGAATATATAATTTTTTTAAAGCAAACATTTGTAACTCAAATCTTCAAGTCTTCTAAATCCTGACGTTTTTTTGAAAAACGTATGTTTCTATAATCAGTGGTTCTCAAATATTTCCATGTCAAGGACCCCCAAAATGATATGTATGTGGCCGCGGACCCCCATCTCAAAATATGTTGTTCCAGGGACCCCCCAGAAGCAAAGATTTGCAAAAAATGTCAACATTTTTCAAAAATAGCAGATCTACAAGCTCATAGCGCGGCACTCGGTGCCACGCCATGAGCTTGTAGATCTGCTATTTTTGAATAGCCAAAGACATCTAAAATGACACGGATGCGTTCCCGGATTGAAAGGGTTAAAGTCGTTAATCGCAATTATTTGAGTGACAATAAATCGCCGGGTCAAAGGTCCTAATTGTGACCCAGCCCTGCCATTGGCTCTTCTCCATGTCATGTGACAGTTGGTGTGGCCCCTGCTGCGTTGCCTGGGGAACCTGCTGTGCTGTGGCCCCCGGAGTCCTGTGGAGACCCTGACCCCCGGGACCCCCGGGACGACCCCTGGGGAGTCTCCCAGAATGCACCTGTGTGAGGCGGTGCGTCTCCTGGCCGCTCTGTGTGCGTTTGCTCAGGCCTTCCTTCACAGCCAGCCCGCCCTGGCCAGAGAGAGCATCTGGGTCCTAAACAACCTGACAGGTGTGTTACCTAACTAGTCTAGTGTGGTGTGGGTAAGTTAACACATTGATTGCCAAGATATTAAACATAGTTTTATATCCCCTTGCCAGCGTATAATTACCTCAATCCTAATATTTGAAACGCCGTGGAAGCGACATTGTGTCCCAAAAACACAAACAAAATAGTCCCTGTGGGTTAGCGGAGGGATCTCTGTATCCATAGGAACGACAAAGTTCCAAACCGTGATCCGCCATTTTGGGGCTTCGGCCCGCTGAAAACTAGTGGTTTTCAATGCAAAAAAAAAGAAACTGAGTTACAGCAGTTTTTCTGAAAATCCCAAACAGGAAGCGGATGGCTTCCTGTTTTTTTGGAACGACGTCACATCCACATTCTACTTCTCTGAGTGACGATCGATCATTCCAAAGCTGTGTTAAAGGACGACTTCACCCATTTTCAACCTATCTTCATATAATTGGTCCTCACTAATGCTCGTGATAAATGGTACTATTTTTTTCTACTCTGTCTGTGTCTCAGATGAGAGCTGTGGACAGTTCAGAAACCCGTCTACCAGTGACATCATCGATGGGGAATCCAAGCTAATAGAAACTACAGGCTTTGTATTCCTGGAAAGTTGCAATGCAATAATAATAATAATAATAATAATAATAAACTTTATTTGTATAGCACCTTTCATGACATGAAATGCAGCGCAAAGTGCTTTACAGAGCAAGAATACAGTTACAGTTACAACCAATTTAACAATAAAGCAGACAAAAAATAAAATAAAATAAAAGCAAAAGCATAAAACATTAAAATAGGCAATACAGTGAGGACTTAAAAATCAACCAAAGAGTCAGCTAAAAGCAAGAGTGAAGAAATAGGTCTTGAGCTGTGCTTTAAAGCTATCGACAGAGGCTGCCTGTTTTAGGTGTAATGGGAGTTTATTCCACACTGTTGGTCCGTAAAAGCAGAATGCTGCTTCACCGTATTTTTTATATGTCATTTTAGGCACCTCGAGTAGGTCAGCACTTGAAGACCTGAGGGTCCGGTTTGGATCATGTCTCTCTAGGCAGTCATAGAGGTAGGAAGGTGCCAGACCATTTAGAGCTTTATAAACTATTAAAAGAATTTTAAAATCAATCCTAAAAACAACCGGGAGCCAGTGTAGTGAAGCTAGTACTGGAGTGATATGTTCTCTCATTCTAGTTTTAGTTAAAATTCTGGCTGCCGCATTTTGAACAAGTTGTAATCTGTCAGTCGTTTTCTTAGGCAGGCCAGAGTAGAGTGCATTGCAGTAATCAAGCCGAGAGAAAACAAAAGCGTGGATCAGCGTTTTTGCGTCGTCTAACGACAGATAGTCTCTAATTCGCGCAATATTTCTAAGATGAAAGAAAGCAATCTTGGTGACATGATTAATGTGTGCATTAAAATTCAATTCAGAGTCGATAATAACCCCCAGGTTCTTTACTGTGGTGTTACTTTCTACAGCCAGGTTACCAAGTCTACTTATTATTAATTCTCTCTGCTCACTGGAGCCAATTATGAGAATTTCTGTTTTATCCTCATTTAGCTTAAGAAAGTTCTCACTCATCCAGCATTTTATACTGGACAGACAGGTCAACAATGGGTCTAGAGCGCAGGGGTCGTCTGGAGCTACCGAAAGATACAGCTGGGTATCATCAGCATAGAAATGGAAGTTCACTCCGTGATCGGCGATGAGTTCTCCCAGTGGTAGTATATACAGGGAGAACAATAAGGGACCCAGAATTGAGCCCTGTGGAATACCAGAACAGATGTCATGTTTGTCTGAGTCAAAATTAGCTAGGCTGACAAAATAGCTTCTGCCTGTTAGGTAAGAGTAAAACCAAGACAAGGCTGTGCCTGACAAACCAATCCAGTACTCCATGCGTTGTAGTAGAATTTTGTGATCAATTGTGTCAAAAGCAGCGGTTAAGTCAAGGAGTAGGAGAACAGATATACTTTTGTTGTCAGCGGACACCCTAAGATCATTAATTACTTTTACAAGTGCTGTTTCTGTGCTATGACCTTTCCTGAAGCCAGATTGGAATTTGTTATGAACCTTATTGTTCTGTAGGAACACATAATAGAAGCCATTGTTCTCGTGTTAATAAAAAATCACACCTGTGTGAAGGTAGCGGCGCCTGACCAATCAGAACGTTGACGGACCTGACCAATCAGAACCTCGACGGGCCTGACCAATCAGAACGTTGACGGACCTGACCAATCAGAACCTCGACGGGCCTGACCAATCAGAACGTTGACGGACCTGACCAATCAGAACCTTGGCGGGCCTGACCAATCAGAACGTTGACAGACCTGACCAATCAGAACGTTGACGGAAAAGCCAGGTATAGAGCAGGACCGCTCTATACTATGTATAGAGCGGCGCCAGCGCCGCTAAAAATCGAAATAGAAAAAATGTGAAATCTTGTTGGAAAGAAAAATCCTGCCTAACGATGATGTCACTGGTAGACACGTTTCTGGACTGTCCACAGCCCTCCTACGAGACACAGGCCGAGTAGAAAAAAATGGTACTATTTTATCATGAGCATTAGTGAGGACCTATTATATGAGGATAGGTTGAAAATCGGTGAAGTTGTCCTTTAAGTCACCCCTTGTGGAATTTTCCCCCAAAAATGCGATCTTGGCAATCAATGTGTTAACTAACTGAACAACCTGACAGGTCTGTTACCATTCAATCATCATGATATGTGTTTTGGTAAATTATGGACCCATTTATTTTAGAATTGATGATAAAGTAGGGTATGCTTTAGGAGGGGCGTGGCTACATTGTGATGATTTGATTGACAAGCTACACAACCAATAGCATTCATTCCCCACCCCCGCTCTGATCCCAACCAATAGAATGAATTTCCGAGTGCATAGGATATGACGCGATGTAGAAAGATGGTGGATTTGAAATAGCTGAAACATAGGCTTCATTTACGGTCTGTAGAGTCTATGGGCGTGTCGCTGTCCATACTTTTTACTGTCTATGGATGGAACAAAGGATGGAAACAGGGCGGTATAGACGGGTTTCCTGTTAGTAAACATGAGAGGAATATGACCGCGCAGAGGAGGGGGAAGCCTATGGGTGCGTTTGGAAATTACGCACCGGAGCACACTCGCCTATTAGTTTGTATTGGCCAGTGCGCTCACTGCCGCTCAGGGCTGTATTTTCGAACGCGCCTTTCACCCGGGCATGCGCAGATTGCGCATTCTGCTCTGTGATGACGTCGCGCGGAAATCCGTCTATAGTTGCCAAGTTCTAATTTGCGTCCTTTTTTATCTAGAGGGATTACTCTGGCCATGTTGAATTCTTGTGGGCCGTGACACTGACTGACGCCCTGCAGACATGAGGCCCTTCAGTGTTAGAGGGTAATTGTGGGCTGCATTGCAGACATGGTGTAGAAGGTTCACACTGGCTGCGGTTACATGGACATCATGTATTCATTCACAATCATTAGTGGGCGGCAGTGGCTCAGGGGTAGAGTGGCCGGGTAGAGTGAACTGGAAAACAGCAAGGTTCCCAGTTGGATCGCTCCCCTAGAGTTAGTGTGAAAGTGTCCTTGAGCAAGACACTGAACCCCTAATGGCTCCTGATGAGCAGGTTGGTGCCTTGCATGGTTTCCTCCTCCATCGGTGTGTGAATGTGTGTGTGAATGGGTTAATGGCACAATCAATGTAAAGCGCTATGGATACAAGCGCTATATAAATGCACCATTTACCATTTTACCATTTACAATGAACTCATTCAGAATAGAGATTCATAATCTGTTCCACTCACCTGTTTACATGAGACCTGAATAAAAAGTATTCCTGGTTTACATGACCCAAACTATTCATTCTGATATAACTTTTGACATGCACAAAGTGGTTCCCCACTACGCCCGGGCATGGACCAGGGGCCGCCCGGCTCCACTACCCGGAGCAGAGCTTCCCCTGGTGGGCATGGGGAGGAGGCAATAAGCCCCCTTGTGCCTCCGTGGTGGAGGTCTGTCGGTCGTAGACAGGCCGGGAAGCAACGCACCGACTCCTGCCAGGCAGCGCTCTATGCGGTGTGAGCCTGCCTTCCTTTGTTATCGCCGTTTTAATGCGAAAGTAGCAGATCTACAAGTTCAGACCAGTTTCTTTTTTTTGTATTGGTACCAGACACGGTCAAACTTAGGCTAACCTATACTACTTGTCACATTTCTCATGTAGGTTACCTTCATTTTATTTAAACAAAAAACGTTTCATCTGACTGAATAGATTCTTTTAATTATAAGTTCCTGTTTTATGTCAAGGACGGGTAAAGATTGTTCCTCCATCACAGGCTCAGATCCTCGGAGCGTCCGTTCTCCTGGACAAGTCTGGCCTTAACCAGTACAGGCTTATTAAATGACGCTATAGAAGAGAATCATTCATTTTATTCCGCAGGAGCGAGCGCTTCTCAACACCAACCGTGGCCGAATTAGAGATTTGATAGGTAATTTTTGGACAATTCTGACAGCACTACTAAACACGGACATGTGCAAAGGAATGCATGTATTCCAAACAGAGAGGAGCGTTCGGAATAAAGTGTTTATATGGTCAATTCCGATTGGTATATACCGATTCAAACGGTATATACCACCCCTCCTAACCCCAATGAAAATTCATTCAGACCGGAATGGAATATTCTATTCCAATTGAGGTGTTTACATGAGCATTTCTATTCTGAATGAATGAATGAATGAATGAATTCATTCATTCATTCATTCATTCATTCCGAATATAAGTGGAATAAAACTGTCTGTGTAACCGCAGCCACTGTGATTGTTAATTAATGATTAATCTAATTGATTAATGATATAGTAAGTGGCTGCGGTTAATTAATGCATCTAATAATAATAATATTATTAGATGCATTACAGACATGGTGTAGAGGGTTCACAGACAGGTTGGTCATTAAAGGTCACATAGCGGCCTGCGGGTCAGTGGTATCAGTGACACTGTGGTTTGAACTCTATTCTGAGCTTCAGTTCACTTTAGTTCACATTCATGATGTCTCTGCTCTGACTGTTACACTGATGTTACATACATGATGTCTGCTCTGACTGTTACACTGATGTTACATACATGATGTCTGCTCTGACTGTTACACTGATGTTACATACATGATGTCTGCTCTGACTGTTACACTGATGTTACATACATGATGTCTGCTCTGACTGTTACACTGATGTTACATACATGATGTCTGCTCTGACTGTTACACTGATGTTACATACATGATGTCTGCTCTGACTGTTACACTGATGTTACTGGATCTTATTTTATTGTTCCTTAAGTTGACAACGATTTCAACATGTATGTTGATGATTAGTTGTCATAAAAATGAATGATTTAATTGTGTTTTTGACATTGAACATTGGGAACATAATGTGAAAGAAAATTCAGTTTGCCTTTTAGGCTTCGTAATCAAATTGCTCTGGGCAGATATACTCAGAGCAAATTACAATCACAAATAACTTTAATATTCAAAGAAATTACTGACATTTTTAATAATTTTATTCTTTAGACTTTGTTTAATACTATTTTTCTATAGCAGAAATAGCTGATCTACAAGCTTAATATTTCTGCTTTTTGTAAATATTTGAAAATGTAGGAACATTTTTCAACATGGAAACGATTTTGCTAAATCATTGCTATTATCTCAAATAATCTCAAATGAGACGATTATCTGATAGTGTAATAATTGTCACAGGCCTATCAGATACTGATAGCAGCTTCAGAAATGCCTCCCATATACTGATACTGCCTAAAATACTTGTATTTGAGACGAGTCTATGATGCAGCGATCCAATAACACATAATTTATCACATGCTGACAGCTCATTGGTCAAGACTTTATGGGTCCTGTAACCTTAGTCGTTTAGGTCAGGGGGTCCATTTATGACTTTGTGCTACAAAGCATTTTAACCGTCCGACCGGCACATTACCAGTGGGTGCTCGCTGTCTCCCATGGGTGACAGCGAGGATCAACCAGAGGCGCCAACACAGGATTGCCGTCTATGGTTTACATAACTAACTTGTTTAGGTAACTAGTCTTTGTGTGTCTCTCAGTTGACTCCAGTGGGTTAGGTAACTCATTTGTTTAGGTAACTAGTTTCCATGTGGCTCTCTATCAGCTGACTCCAGTACATTGTGGTCTAGGTAACTAAGTTGTTTAGGTAACTAGTTTCCATGTGTCCCTCTTATCAGTTGACTCCAGTGGTTCAGGTAACTAAGTTGTTTAGGTAACTAGTTTCCATGTGTCCCTCTTATCAGCTGACTTCAGTGGTTCAGGTAACTAAGTTGTTTAGGTAACTAGTTTCCATGTGTCTCTCTATCAGCTGACTCCAGTACATTGTGCAGAGCTCTGGTGTCTCTCCACCTGCTTCCTGTTCTGATCCGGATGCTTCCGTTCTCTGAAGGCATCAACACTATGGTGAGTACACACTACTACACACTAATCAACACTATGGTGACTGGCTGTGGGGCGGCTGTGGCTCAGGAGGTACAGCTGGTCGTCCAATGATCCGTGGGTCGCCGGTTTGAATCCCGGCCCCTCCTGTCCACATGTGGAAGTGTTCCCTTGGGCAAGACACTGAACCCTACATTGGCTCCAATGAGTGGGTCAGACCATTGGTGTGTGAATGTGGGAAAAGTGAGGACGCTGGCATTGACTGTTCTCCGCTTCACCTCCTAATGTATGAATGAATGAACCATTGTAAAGCGCTTTGAGGAAGTTTGAGTACTTAGAAAAGTGCCATAAAAATGCAATTAATTATTATTATTATTATTATTATTAGTACACACCAGAGCATGTGAGCGCAGTGGAGCGGGGGGAAATGCTGTTCCACGCTCCTGGTGGCTGTTGTCACGCAAAAATAGCAAAAATAGCCGATCTACAAGCTCGTAGATCGGCTATTTTTGCTATTTTTGAATTGGAATCCTGAAAAGTATTTTTTTTTATTAATTTCAAATGCATTTAGTCATACGGTACTTATGTTAACTTTATGAACTTAAATACAAATACATTGGACATAAAAAAGACAATAGAATGTTAATAGTCATTTAAGCTACTAATATAGACTGAAGTAATTAAAGCTGTTTGGAATCATAACAGCTGAAATCAATAATATATCACTATTCTGATATTAACCTGCGGGCCACATTAAGTAGGGGTGGGGGCCTCATGTGGCCCCCGGGCCGCCAGTTGCCCATGTATGGCCTAGATGGACAGCGAGGCCTGCTATGTTGCAAAACACGCCATCCAAGTTTTATGTAGACAGTCTTCTTTAATAAGACGGACAATATTAAATCCTGTGGGTTAATGATTAATCGTTAGAGGGGGATTCACAAAGCCAGTGTGGTTCGTTCAGCCAAAACCCCTCACCTGCGTTTCAAATCATATCCTTTGATCGGCTGGTGAAATGACTAAACTGACACTGAGGTATTTATAAACCTAACTCGTGTGGATTACGGATTTGAATGAGATCTTGATCAGGAACGTGCGCTCTGCACTTCTGTTGCAGTGTTGAGGATGTCTTTGTGTCTGTCCGTGCGACCGGGCATGCTCAAACATGTGGTGCACGGCCCCGACCGGAGCGGCTTGGAGCCATAGACTGTAAAAAAGAATGGACAAAGCCACTCCCCTGCTTTCTACAGAACGAAAATGAAGCCGATAGTTCAGGAACATGCATTCCTCCATCGTTAATATATACAGTTGGCCACGCCGGAACTCAAACGCTATTGGTTGAGACCAGACACGTGACCAGCGAACCGGAAAACACCCCCAAAAATGCTATTGGTTGGGTAGCTTGTCAATCAAGAGCGGGGGCGGGGAATGAATGCTATTGGTTGTGTAGGTTGTCAATCAAATCATCCCGCCCCTCCTGGAGCATAGCCTACTTTATCGTCAATTTTAGAATAAATGGGACCATAATTTAGCAAAACGCATATCCTGATGATTGAAAGGAGACTTTAAACTAGCGACTGGAAGCATATAGAATTTATGACAATTTTTATTACGGTAAGAAAATCTAGTCTAAAGTTTGTCAAAAACCCATTCACTTGCGCTAAAATAAATTCTTTCTGACACTTCAGGTCGGCGCAGGGTAAAACAGCGCCACTCTGGCCATTCATAAGCTTCCGTGTTGGCCTCATCGTAAATATCCAAGCCTTGCCCCTTGCTTGGAGCCCACTCCCCGCTACGTTTAAAAAAAGTCCCGCTCCGCTCCAGTGTTTCCCCTATATGCAATAAGCAGTGGCGGGCCACCACCCCTTAAATCCGACCGCCACTATGATTTATTTTTTCTACAGAAAAAATAATATCAATGCTCAAATGCATTGATATAATGCTCAAATGGTCTCAGGCAGGATACTGTGCACATGTACTATATAAGATATAAGACTTCGTGTTTGAGCATAAATATGCATTTTGAGAACCCAAAACCCCCAAAAAATAATTCGGGGCAGTCCTCCCCCACACATTCAGCTTCTGGCTAGGGGAAACACTGCACTCACATGCTCTGGTACACGCTCATAAACACATTTAGACATTTCTTTCCTCAAGTGTGTGCATTGTTCCTCTCATGTTCTCTGAAGGTGGACGCGGGTCATTCCATGACAAAGCTCTATTTGACTGGAACAATCTTTCTCTCAGATCTGTTGCCTCTCTTGGCCGCTTCAGGACTTCCTTGTATTCTCATCTCCAAACAGCCTGTTCATGCTTTAAACTAAGCTTTGGACTGATGTTGATTTCTGACTTTGATTCAGCTCATTGTATTGTGTTCTCCATTTCTTTGTTTAAACTGAGTTGAGGGCTGTGGGTGGGAGAGGGTATTTGTACGGGTGTGTGTCTTTTATATTTGTATTGTATGTAATGTTTTATCTCTAAAATGAGAGGCTGCATCTCAAGGGTTTATCCTATTCTCTCAATACATTCTGACCAAATACAGTTGGCCTTCCATTGTCTGGGTTCTACAGTATGTTGGCAGCAAATCTAAAGCAGAAAGACATTCAAACTGTTTACTTAGAACTGTAAGTCATTTCATCATCTCAACATTCAACATTGTTCTACTTATCACACACCCCATGTGTTCATAATAAAGCATAACGGTCAGATTCTGGATGTAACCCTCACATCACAGTCCTGTCCAGCACAGAGGGTTTCATTATCAGCTGCTTATCAAAATGCCTAATAAGATGAGGTATAAGGCTTGAGGCTTACAACTAGGTTCCTGGCTGTAAAATGATGCTATATGCTATAGTCATATTTTCACCATATTGTAACATCTGCCTAACTCTACTGTCCTGTACACTGCTGATTCACCCTGCATTATAGCCTATGTCCTCAGCCTATCACAAGGCTCGTTACATTCAGCCTATCAGAATGCTTGTTAATTCCAAAATCACTATCTGCTGAAGTCAAGAAATTACGTAGGAAATTATTAAAAAGAGATGACTTATGTAGTTAGTGATTTCTCTTTAATATGTTATGTGTGTCCAGGTTCTCAGAGTGATGTGTAATATTTAATATGTTTATTGGTCCTCAGAGTGATGTATATTAATATGTAATATGTTTATAGGTCCTCAGGGTCATGTATATTCATATTTAATATGTTTATAGGTCCTCAGAGTCATGTATATTAATATTTAATATGTTTATAGGTCCTCAGAGTCATGTATATTAATATTTAATATGTTTATAGGTCCTCAGGGTCATGTATATTAATATGTAATATGTTTATAGGTCCTCAGAGTGGATGCATATTAATATGTAACATGTTTATAGGTCCTCAGGGTCATGTATATTAATATTTAATGTGTTTATAGGTCCTCAGGGTCATGTATATTAACATGTAATATGTTTATAGGTCCTCAGGGTCATGTATATTAATATTTAATGTGTTTATAGGTCCTCAGGGTCATGTATATTCATATTTAATATGTTTATAGGTCCTCAGAGTGGATGTATATTAATATTTAATGTGTTTATAGGTCCTCAGGGTCATGTATATTAATATTTAATATGTTTATAGGTCCTCAGAGTGGATGTATATTAATATTTAATGTGTTTATAGGTCCTCAGAGTCATGTATATTAATATTTAATGTGTTTATAGGTCCTCAGAGTCATGTATATTAATATTTAATGTGTTTATAGGTCCTCAGAGTCATGTATATTAATATGTAATGTGTTTATAGGTCCTCAGAGTCATGTATATTAATATGTAATATGTTTATAGGTCCTCAGAGTGGATGTATATTAATATTTAATGTGTTTATAGGTCCTCAGGGTCATGTATATTAATATGTAACATGTTTATAGGTCCTCAGGGTCATGTATATTAATATGTAACATGTTTATAGGTCCTCAGAGTGATGTATATTAATATTTAATGTGTTTATAGGTCCTCAGGGTCATGTATATTAATATTTAATGTGTTTATAGGTCCTCAGAGTGGATGTATATTAATATTTAATGTGTTTATAGGTCCTCAGGGTCATGTATATTAATATTTAATGTGTTTATAGGTCCTCAGGGTCATGTATATTAATATTTAATATGTTTATAGGTCCTCAGGGTCATGTATATTAATATTTAATGTGTTTATAGGTCCTCAGGGTCATGTGTAACGTGGCTCATCATCATATGATATATTATATTAATATGTAACATGTTTATAGGTCCTCAGGGTCATGTGTAACGTGGCTCATCATCTCAGAGATCAGATGGTTGATAAAGATGTTCTGTCAGCGTTGACTCACACTCTGAAGATGACGGACACACATGTCGTCACCCTGAGTCTGGAGCTGCTGTCCATGCTGCTGGATGCTAGTCCACAGGTAAGAACACCTAGCAACCACCTCATCAACCCCCTAGCAACCACCTCATCAACCCCCTAGCAACCACCTCATCAACCCCCTAGCAACCACCTCATCAACACCCTAGCATCCACCTCATCAACCCCCTAGCAACCACCTCATCAACACCCTAGCAACCACCTCATCAACACCCTAGCAACCACCTCATCAACACCCTAGCAACCACCTCATCAACCCCCTAGCAACCACCTCATCAACCCCCTAGCATCCATATTGTGTCCATGCTGCTGGATTACTTTTGATGCAGTAATGTCTTTTTTCATTTATTTTATTTGTTTGCTTTTTTTGTTATTAAAAAGGTCTTAAATGTCACTTAACTGTCATATGGGACCCGACCTGACGTTTTCAGGCCGGACCTTCCTAGCCCGTGTTTTTTAAATGTCCAGAACTCAAACATGGTTTTCAAGTTGTTTTGGTCATTATCTCTGGAACGGAAGGTAAAATCTACTCAGTTCATTAAGCACGTTTCGGGCCTAGCATTATGGTAATTGTTTGGGCCTTGGGCTTAATTTTCAGGCCCGTTGAGTCATGTCAGTGTTTTGGTCATAGAACCATCAGCCTCCATGCTCTGTGTCGCCTCGTCACAATATATTCACTTATCTGCTACTACAGTGTGTTTGATTGATTGATTGATTGATTGATTGATTGAATAGTTTATTAGTCATAAATGTAAACATCATGAGGTACAGTCACACATCAAGGCTAAAAGGATAACACTAAACAACAAATACAAACACTATTATGTACAAACTGGAGAAAAAGGAAAGTGCAGTAAATGTCCTCCTTTCTGTGGGAACATTGTGTCCTCACTCTGTCATGTGTTTATTTAGACACAGCACATTTACATGTAGTTTTAGTCTTTAGTCTTTTGAATCAAATTCCATTTAGTTTAAACTAAATGTATGTTGGCATTGTGATGCCTGATTTATACTGTGAGACTAAAATAGCCGATCTACAAGCTCACAACGTGTCGGCGACATGTTGTGATTTTCGGACACGCAACCAAGCATAAAATGACTTGTCTTAGTTCTACTGGATCTCTTCTCCATTAGTCTTAGTTCTACTGGATCTCTTCTCCATTAGTCTTAGTTCTACTGGATCTCTTCTCCATTAGTCTTAGTTCTACTGGATCTCTTCTCCATTAGTCTTAGATCTACTGGATCTCTTCTCCATTAGTCTTAGTTCTACTGGATCTCTTCTCCATTAGTCTTAGTTCTACTGGATCTCTTCTCCACTAGTCTTAGTTCTACTGGATCTCTTCTCCACTAGTCTTAGTTCTACTGGATCTCTTCTCCACTAGTCTTAGTTCTACTGGATCTCTTCTCCACTAGTCTTAGTTCTACTGGATCTCTTCTCCACTAGTCTTAGTTCTACTGGATCTCTTCTCCACTAGTCTTAGTTCTACTGGATCTCTTCTCCACTAGTCTTAGTTCTACTGGATCTCTTCTCCACTAGTCTTAGTTCTACTGGATCTCTTCTCCACTAGTCTTAGTTCTACTGGATCTCTTCTCCACTAGTCTTAGATCTACTGGATCTCTTCTCCACTAGTCTTAGTTCTACTGGATCTCTTCTCCATTAGTCTTAGTTCTACTGGATCTCTTCTCCACTAGTCTTAGTTCTACTGGATCTCTTCTCCACTAGTCTTAGTTCTACTGGATCTCTTCTCCATTAGTCTTAGTTCTACTGGATCTCTTCTCCATTAGTCTTAGTTCTACTGGATCTCTTCTCCATTAGTCTTAGATCTACTGGATCTCTTCTCCATTAGTCTTAGTTCTACTGGATCTCTTCTCCATTAGTCTTAGTTCTACTGGATCTCTTCTCCACTAGTCTTAGTTCTACTGGATCTCTTCTCCATTAGTCTTAGTTCTACTGGATCTCTTCTCCATTAGTCTTAGTTCTACTGGATCTCTTCTCCACTAGTCTTAGTTCTACTGGATCTCTTCTCCACTAGTCTTAGTTCTACTGGATCTCTTCTCCATTAGTCCATCCATTTTAGTCTAGTTATTATTTGTTGACAATTTTGTCAACAAATTACGTCATAGTTTTAGTCGACAAAATGAACACTGGTCAGTAGAGGGCGCCACGGAGTGCATCCTCCTCAGGCCCGGAACTGTCCTCCAACATGCAGGTGTTCATTTATTCAAAGCAGAGAGAGAGAGAGAGGGAGAGAGAGAGAGCGAGAGCAGTGATGTCTATTGTTCTGCTGTTTACGGCCGAGAGGTGACTAGTGTCTATTGTTCCCGGGGCTCGTTGTGTCGGGGACAATAGAGCCAGTCACACCTCGGCAGCCAGGAAGAGACAGGCGCCGGCAGCGGCGAGCGGTGAGCTAACGGAACTGACCTCCATTGTTCCAGCTTGGCAGAGAGACAGAGGTCTGATGGGGTGAGGAGGAGGGCAGAGAGAGAGAGACGTAAATACGTAAATAAGTGGCTCACACCCCCCCCCCCGTTCTCTCCAAATCATCACGCTATTGTAGCCGTGCTTCTCAATCTTCTTCATGTCAAGGTCCACCCGAAATGATTGTTATTTGGCTGCAAACGCCCGATGCTGCAAACGGACCTTCCTCCAGAAGCAAAGATTTGAGTTAAAAATAAAATATTGAATTTATACTATACTATATTAAAAGATTTGCACAATTTTTTAGATAAAAATAAATAAATAGCAGATCTACAAGCTCATAGCCAAAGTATAAAATATGGTTAAAATGACTGTGACGCTATATTAACTCATTTCGCTGGGGACCCCCTGGCACCTTCCAAGGACCCCTGGGGGTCCCGGGGCCCCACTTTGAGAACCATTGCCATTTAGGAATCCTTTGCCCCACACATACGACCTCTCCCTGGCCCTTATGTGGTCCATGGGCCACCTCTTTCACACCCCTGGGGGAGTGGTGGCATTGGGCTGGGGGGCTTACTGTGTGTAAATCTCTTAAAGGGGTATTTCACTCTCAAACACTTCTGAGGTCATTGTATTGTCTACGCTACAGTGTTTAAGTTGCTTGATTCAATATTTGATATTCATTTGATTAGACATCCAAACCCATTCAACTTCAAACTCTGTTAGAATCACATTGAAAACACACACTTCTGGTGACTGATATTGTCCTAATAATGAAAGGGGACACCTTCATTTTCTCATTAGTTATTATTCATTATATTAATATTGTCCTTAATTTAATGCAATAATGGTCTCCCCTTTCATTAGAAGGACAATATCAGTCACTAGAAGCAGAGACATGTGTTTTAATGAGTCTAACGTTCATTAGAAGACAATATCAGTCACTAGAAGCAGAGACGTGTGTTTTAATGAGTCTAACGTTCATTAGAAGACAATATCAGTCACTAGAAGCAGAGACGTGTGTTTTAATGAGTCTAACATTCATTAGAAGGACAATATCAGTCACTAGAAGCAGAGACGTGTGTTTTAATGAGTCTAACGTTCATTAGAAGGACAATATCAGTCACTAGAAGCAGAGGCGTGTGTTTTAATGAGTCTAACATTCATTAGAAGGACAATATCAGTCACTAGAAGCAGAGGCGTGTGTTTTAATGAGTCTAACATTCATTAGAAGGACAATATCAGTCACTAGAAGCAGAGGCGTGTGTTTTAATGAGTCTAACGTTCATTAGAAGGACAATATCAGTCACTAGAAGCAGAGACGTGTGTTTTAATGAGTCTAACGTTCATTAGAAGACAATATCAGTCACCAGAAGCAGAGACGTGTGTTTTAATGAGTCTAACGTTCATTAGAATGACAATATCAGTCACTAGAAGCAGAGACGTGTGTTTTAATGAGTCTAACATTCATTAGAAGGACAATATCAGTCACTAGAAGCAGAGACATGTGTTTTAATGAGTCTAACATTCAAGACAATAATTTGTTTATTTCAAAACTGGCCTGAAAAAACATTAATATGATTTCATTATGTCCATAATCCATAGATATGATGTCATATTATGTCCATAATCCATAGATATGATGTCATATTATGTCCATAATCCATAGATATGATGTCATATTATGTTCATAATCCATAGATATGATGTCATATTATGTCCATAATCCATAGATATGATGTCATATTATGTTCATAATCCATAGATATGATGTCATATTATGTTCATAATCCATAGATATGATGTCATATTATGTTCATAATCCATAGATATGATGTCATATTATGTTCATAATCCAGGTGTCATCAGAGTTTGTGGGAGGGGGAGGGGTTTCTCTGCTGGAGGCCATTCAGTTCAACACAGAAGAAGCCCTGAGGAGCAGAGCTACATTCCTACTGGACCTCCTACTGTAAATATACCTTTAATATGTAACATATCCTACTGTAAATATACCTTTAATATTTAATATCTCCTACTGTAAATATACCTTTAATATTTAATATCTCCTGTAAATATACCTTTAATATTTAATATCTCCTGTAAATATACCTTTAATATTTAATATCTCCTACTGTAAATATACCTTTAATATGTAATATCTCCTGTAAATATAACTTTAATATTTAATATCTCCTACTGTAAATATACCTTTAATTGCGTACGGTCGCACTTACTACAGAAAGCTGCTCCAGGTGTCCGTCCGTCACTCCGTCACGCCGTCACACACGTCACACTTTTGCCCTGCTCATATCTCCGCACCCATTGCCCCGATCCATGCCACATTTTGCACACACACTCCTTACCTGCCAAACTACACCCTCCAAGGACCCCCGGAGCTCCAGGGACCCCCAGCTGCCTCGGGGACCCCCAAGTGTAAAAAATGAGCACATGTGGACAAATTACCAAATGACCACCCCAACGGGGCTGCTCACGGGGCATTCCCGGGGACCACCCACTCCTGGTGCTCCAGAACGGATGCAAAAGTGGTGGCGCCCCCAGTACCAGGACCCCCTGCCACTGCAGCTCACATAAAATGCCGTAACTCGGGGGCTTGCCCCCCACAAACAATCCCTCCTTTCCCCTATAAACACACTCTCTCTCCCACACCACACACACACACACCAACAGCTCTTGCCTGCACACCTTTGCTTTTGGTCTGCCACTCTGTTACCCATTTGCAACAGCTGCACATTACACGTTTTCTGCCCACATAAACGCCACCATGTCACAGCTAACCCCACATTTAGACCACCAAACAAAACTATCCATTGCCTACACAACTAGGAACCAATCGCCGTTACAGCCCTCTTCTGTATACATGTGACCTACGGTCGCTTATCTCCCGATTAGGGAGTCTTACTGGTATGTAATATCTCCTACTGTAAATATACCTTTAATATTTAATATCTCATACTAACTACTGAAAGTATTTGGCCGCGGACCCCCATCTCAAGACATGTTGTTCTAGGGACCCCCCAGAAGCAAAGATTTGAGTTAAAAATATTTGCTTTAAAAATATATATAAATTCAAAGATTTGAACACATTTTCACGATTTTTCAAAAATAGCAGATCTACAAGCTTGCAGATCTGCTATTTTTGAAAAGCCAAAGTATAGAATAATGGTTGAAGTGGTTACACAGACGCGCTCTCGGTTTTAATGGGTTAAAGAAAAACGGGCGACAATGGCCGAAACTCAATAGAAAATCGGCGAAAGTGTCCGTTTTCCAGACGCTTTGTCCGTTATCTCTGGAACAGAAGGTCCAACCTGCTCAGTTCAAAGCTTGTTGGATGTGTGACTTTGAGGACATTAAGCTCATAATGACACATTTTGGTGTTTTCGGGCCTAAACATATGGTAATTATTCTGGTGTAATTACACTAGTGTGGCCGTCCCGTCACATTGAATAAAAGCATGAAGTGTGTTGGTTTTGTTGCCCTCGGAAATAGCCGATCTACAAACTCACACGCGATCGGCTGTTTTCGGCACACAGCTATAAGTATAAATCAGGCATTAAGATGCCATCACAGCCTCTGGAGAAATACATTCTAATCCACTAAATCATTTCATTCTAAAGACTTAACCCATTAAGACCTGGAACTGTGTCATTTTTAGATTTGAGCTAAAAAGCATTATTTTACACTTTGGGCTATTCAAAAATAGCAGATCTACAAGCTCATAGCGCGGCACCGAGTGCCGCGCTATGAGCTTGTAGATCTGCTATTTTTGAAAAATTGTGAAAATGTGTGCAAATCTTCTGAATCTATATATTTTTAAAGCGAACATTTTTAACTCAAATCGTTGCTTCTGGGGGGTCCCTGGAACAACATATTTTGATGGGGGTCCGCGGCCAAATACATATCATTTTGGGGGTCCTTGACATGAAAAAGATTGAGCACCACTGATATAGAAACATACGTTTTTCAGAATACTGTTGAGATTTAGGAGACACGTAGAATCGGCTTCAGGTCTCAATGGGTTAAAACTACACGTCAAAACTTGCTGCCAAAATCAGCACTGGTCTGTTCTCTCTCTCTCTCTCTCTCCTGACAGGTAGCCAGCAACCCACCTGAATGGGCCTACAGATCTACAACCCACCTGAATGGGCCTACAGATCTACACCAAGGTTTCTCACAGTGTGTGCCGTGATGAAGTCCAGAGGCGCCACAGGATACTGTGTCATATTTGGAATTCATCAACAACCTCTATACTTATTACTTGCCCTGTACTTGGTGCGTTCTTTTTCAATCTACACCAAAACTCTTAACCAAACATAGCAGATCTACAAGCTTGTAGATCTGCTATTTTTGGCGAATGTTCCCCCCAGAATAGGGATCCATAAAGATCCATTTGGTTCCATCTGTACACTCTCAGAGTTACAGACCTGTAAGGGTCCATTTGGTTCCATTTGTACACTCTCAGAGTTACATGAACACTGAGGATTTTACTGTGTAAATTGGGGTCCTATAGATCATTTAAAAAAAGGTATCAAATGATGATAATTTCTTCTTAACTCTTTTACTGTCATGGATGTGTTTTCTGGTCCGTTGGTTCTTGGTCCACGGTGCTGTTGGCGCGTTAGACGTTCTGTGTTTCTCACACAGAACCAGGAAATATTCTGTATCTCGGCTCCTGTGTTTATATGGATTTTTGGCAAAACATGATATTTTCAGCTTGCCGCAACTATGGAACAGATTACCGCATCCCCCCCCCCCCCCCCCCCCCCCCAAATTGTATTAGACCCCTGTGTGTGTAATGAGGGGATCACTGTGTGTGTAACACTGTTTTTTGCTGGTACTGGGGTGACACTATTACAATTTGACTCTGGCAGTTAAAGAGTTAACATACTGTAGTGTGTGATGATTGAAGGTGTTGTGGTTAGTATTTTAATGGTCTGTACAGATATATAATCACTGGTGATTTTTATACGTGAGACCTTTACTACATCCATGAATTATTTCAACTAACGTGTGTGTTGGTCAGAGTGATGATGGACGACTTAGAAGGAATATCACAATATTTATATTTGTCAAATGTCACTTATTGTCATTGTCCCAATGAGAATAACTTAAAGGAGTAGTTCACCCAAAAACGACGTATTGCCTTGAATTCATGGAGATGTTTTGTTTTTTTGTCTCATTCCTAACTAAGCCAATAAGTGTCCAGTAGGAGACGGACCATCCACCCTGTCATTGGTTCAGGAATGCAACAAAAACTAAAAAAAATCTCCATGAATTCAAGGCTTCATGAGGTGAGTAATTGATATAAGTCTCTTTTGTGTGAACTGCTCCTTTAACAGTTTAGTGTAATGTGTACTGACTGCAAACCAAATGGACTCATAAAGGCTCCAAGGGACACAGTGGAGGGAGAAGGACTTGGGTTTTAAACTAGTTTTCCTCACATTGTTTGAAAGACTCATTAAAAACATGAATATTTAAATATTATCTTCACATTGTATTTTTCATATTGTCTGATTAACCCATTAAGACCAGGAACGCGTGATCTGTGTCATTTTAGATTTATTTTATTTTATTTTTTGTCATTTTAGAACTTCAAGCTCGTAGCGCAGAGCTTATAGTTCTAAAATGACTTTGTAAATCTGCTATTTCTGAAAAATCGTTAAAATGTGTGCAAGTCTTTGAATATATATATATATATATATATTTTTTTTTTTTTTAATATTTTTATATAAACATTTTAAACTCAAATCTTTGCTTCTGGGGGGTCCCTGGAACAAAATAAAAAATATATATTAAAAGATTTGCACAACTTAATAATAATAATAAATATAGCTGCAAGCAGCGATAATACGGGGCCAGTGAATAGAGAGAGAGAGAGACATGGAAACGGAATAGATTGAAGAGAGAGAGAGTTTTGACAACAATACTTTTGAATAAGCATTTCATGTTATCTTTAACATGAAATACTCTCAAATTAGCATTTCATGTTATCTTTAACAATTGCACATGCATTATTTGATGCAGTTATGTTTTGTGCAATGCAATTGAAAAGTGGAATGACCCACCCACAGACAGACAAAAAGCAAAGTGCAATAATAGCACAATAAGACATGGAAAGGGAATAGATTGAAATTGAGACAAAGCAAATGATTCCAACAGGCGAATATTCTTTTCAGCCCAACCCAGCTGAGGTGGTCATATATAGGACGCAGGGGGGGCAATCCCAGGTGAAAAACCTCACCCATTAACATCTCAACCTATTGCCATTGACAGGAATCAAACTCTCGACCTTTGGATTCACAGGCTGAGACACTACCTATAGGGCTATAGCTTTGTCCAGGCTGAGGTCATCTGTTGAAGATAAAAGTGAACCAGTTAAAGCAGCCAATCTACAAGCTCAGAAACATGTTGCTATCTGAAAAGTTTTGAGATTGTAGATCGGTTATTTTCACAATGAAGTTTGTCATACATTAAAAAAACATACTCTCTCCAAGAAGCATTTCATCATTACCTTTAACAGTTGCACATGTATTCAATGATACAGTCATGTTGTTTGCAATTCAACTTAAATTAAGTCTGGATCAAGTGAGGCTTGAACTGGCGACCCTGAGATTGTGAGGCCTTCATTTAAGGGAGACGCCATTGGCCCAACAGATAAGTAACTGTGAAAAAGGAGATCACACAGATGATACAGTTTCACGCAAATAGCTGAAAAATCCTGGGTTTAAGTGTTTTTCAAACTGCTCAAAATTGCGGACAATCTAAGGGCGGAGCTTACTGGTCAAAGAGATAGATGTGTTCCTCATGAGTCAAGGCACATGTGTAAGCAAGTTTCACGACTTTCGGCCAAACGAGGCATGACTTATGCCTGTTTAAAGTCTGCCTTTTCAAAAAATTGCTATAGCGCCCCCTTTTGGCCAATTGGAGTGAGATTGGTTTCAGTGATATTTGGAATGACCCTGTACATTTCTGCCAAGTTTCAAAGAAATGTGAGTCTGCATGTATGTTTTAGGCACAGATGAATAATTTTCATAAAACTGTAATAGTTAAAATCTATCTCCTCCTGGGATTTTTGAGCAATCTGCACGAAACATTTTACACATGAACTTTGGACCACTGCCTACAAAAATTTCCAACGGATTTTCCATAAGTGAAAAAATGCAGAAGTTAGGAGCCAATGACTGTTTTTCATATAATTCAAAATGGTGGGCGATCTAAAGGTCAGAGGTCAAAAGTCAGACCACGAAAGTTGTCGGGCATGAAGAGACGCATGTGTGTATCGAAGTTTCATGGTTGTAGGTCAAACAGGGCATGAGTTGTACCTGTTAAAAGTTGGCACTTTCAATTGAGTGCTATAGCGCCACCCTTTGACGAATGAGTGTGAGAATTATTTCTTGGTAGTTTTTCATGAGCATCTACCATATGGCCGAGTTTCGTAAAAAGCGTATGCACGGTTAAGCCATAACTGGCAAAAACAAGTATTTTTCAAACTGCTCAAAATTGCGGAAAATCTAAGGGCGGAGCTTAATGGTCAAATCGATACGTGTGTTCCTCATGAGTCAAGGCACATGTGTAAGCAAGTTTCACGACTTTCGGCCAAACGAGGCATGACTTATGCCTGTTTAAAGTCTGCCTTTTCAAAAAATTGCTATAGCGCCCCCTTTTGGCCAATTGGAGTAAGATTGGTTTCAGTGATATTTGGAATGACCCTGTACATTTCTGCAAAGTTTCAAAGAAATGTGAGTCTGCATGTATGTTTTAGGCACAGATGAATAATTTTCATAAAACTGTAATAGTTAAAATCTATCTCCTCCTGGGATTTTTGAGCAATCTGCACGAAACGTTTCGTACTTGAACTTTGGACCACTTTCTACAAAAATTTCCAACGGATTTTCCATAAGTGAAAAAATGCAGAAGTTAGGAGCCAATGACTGTTTTTCATATAATTCAAAATGGTGGGAGATCTAAAGGTCAGAGGTCAAAAGTCAGAGTGTGAAAGTTGTTAAGCATGAGGAGACGCATATGTGTATCCAAGTTTCATGGCTGTAGGTCAAACAGGGCATGAATTGTACCTGGTCAAAGTTGGCATTTTCAATTGAGTGCTATAGCGCCACCTTTGGACGAAAGATTGTGAGAATTATTTTTTGATCGTTTTTCATGACCATCTACCATATGGCCGAGTTTCGTAAAAACCGACAGCGCGGTTCAGCCAGAACTGCGAAAAGTGGCAGAAGAAGAAGTGACAGAATAATGCGAATAACAATACGTGTCCAGAGCAGAGCTCTGGCCCCGTAATAATAATGTCCATTTGAATAGTTATGGAACACAGTTTGATTAACCTGATTAAATAGACTGACTCTATTTATTGTGGTTTGATTTAACATCTGAAACATCTGTGAATCTGTTTAGTCTTAAAACATAAGACGTCATATTTAACACATTGGGTGCCAAAACCGTATATATACTTCTTTTCAATTACAACTGTTGAGCGCCAAAACCGTATATATACTGTTTTTAGACTTTAATCCACTTCCTGGTTAACTGGTGACATCAAAAGCCTTTATCTCGGCTCCTGTGTACTTTTTTTTTACAATGTATTTTTGACTATTTTCAACTGGCTGCAACTATGGAACGGATTTCCGAATGTTTTTAATTTTTTTCCCCCGATTGTACGAGACCTCTATATAATGAATGGATGCTTTTTTTTACATGGATTTGCTCGTCGTGGAGTCTAGAGCTTTAAACAGTAAAGCGCAGTCAATGGGGAGAATGCTGGCACCCAACGTAAGTTGTTATGAAAAAATGCTGGCACCCCATGTGTTAATATTTAATCAGTGTGAATCAGAGCATTCTGATGAATCCACCGTCCTCTTCTCCATGAGGCCTGTATCATCATCCTCCTCTTCCTCATCCTCCTCTTCCTGTATCATCATCATCCTCCTCTTCCTCATCCTCCTCTTCCTCGCTGTGTAAGGCTGTCCCTGTTGCAGGTTCCAGAGGGCCAAAAGGTGAGTCTTTTAACACATTGACGGACAATTACCTAATAATACGTCATCATGTTTTTTGTTGTCATTATATGCTAGAGGGTGTTCTTATTTGAAAAATCCTGAAAAATTTGTGCCAATCTTTGAATATACATATTTTTTTTAAGCGAACATTTGTAACTCAAATCTTTGCTTCTGGGGGATTCTACAAATGTCTCTAAATCCTCTCCTCTGACCAGTCCTCCTCCTTCTCTCCTCTCCTCTCCTCTCCTCTCCTCTCCTCTCCTCTCAGACAGTGTGGTCTGAGAGTTAAAGGCATTGTTTACATGTCTGGAGTGTCTCGTTCTAGAGAGAGAGAGAGAGAGAGAGAGAGCCACACTTCATTCTGCTGCCCTTGTTCATTGTGCTCTGACTCAATCCACTCAATGTCTCACAGGCTATTGGTTAGTTGACACAAAGTGTGTTTTTGCGAAACGCGTCGTCCAGCAGAGCCTGAGATCAGCTGCTCACAGACAGACAGACAGACAGGCAGACAGACAGACAGACAGGCAGGCAGGCAGGCAGGCAGGCAGGCAGGCAGGCAGGCAGGCAGGCAGACAGACAGACAGACAGACAGACAGACAGACAGACAGACAGACAGACAGACAGGCAACAGACAGACAGACAGACAGACAGACAGACAACAATGTAGAGCCTTATTAGAGAATAAAGCAGGTAAACAATGAATGTGTCCATTAACAACATGCTTTACATGCTTAACATGACGTGGTCCAGAAAACAATAGTTAAGCATGTCATTCATGTATGTAATGTGTTGCTGACTCATTCAGAGCTCTCAGGATGCTCTTAAATATCTAGACCAGGGGTTCTCAATCTTTTCAGGCCTTGACCGCCCAAAATAATCATATTTGAACACTGGAGGACCCCCCAAAATGGGGCCCCTGGGAATGTAAAAGTTGAGGCATTACCTTTAAATATTGTGACAATAGCAGTACCCGGACCCCACTTTGAGAACCACTGCCCTAGATGTAGCAATTTTTGCTTTTTTGTCGACTAAAACGATGACAGAAAATGTCTGTTGAATGCCTTTGTTGAAACAAAAACTAAACTATGATGACTAAAGGTCCTTACATACCGGCGAATATAGCGAATATACGCAAAATTCGGACTCGTTCCGAATAATTAAAATACGCTTTTTCGCTCCATGTACGGAGCCATTGACTTTATAAGGTTTTAAAAAAAACTAATTATTCGCACGAAAAAATCGCCCCGGTGTGTAAGGACCTTAAGACTATGACTAAATATACTGACAATTATGTCAACTAGATTAAAATGTTAGGGAGGGAGAAGAGATCCAATAGAACTATAAGACCAGACATTTTATTGTTGGCTGCACGCAGATGTCTCAGAAAAGCTCACAACGTGTCATCGTGAGCTTGTAGATCGGCTATTCTTGGCACACAGCTAAGTATAAATCAGGCATCATGACGGCATCAAGGCACGGCCAACAATACATTTTAGTCGACTAAATCAACTGTAGATTTAGTCGACTAAAACACGTCAGATGACTAAAATATGACAAAAACTAAATGGAATGTTATTTATTAATTTGCTGTAAAATCAACCCTGCTTCAGGGAAATGTGTGGCAAATCCAGAGGCTTAAAAACGTATTCAGAATTTAAATCCAAATTTAAAAGTTCCGATTTTCATCATGTGTTAAATCTCTGTCTCTGGTCTTATTTTATATGCTCTATACTCTAAAGCAGGGTTTCTCAAAGTACGCATTTATTTGATGTGTGTATATTTTACATACTTACAATTGCAACACATTTTAACCATTTATTTATGTCCACACAAAGGAGAGTATACAGGGACACAAATATTAAAGGTGCAGTGAGATTACATCACAAAATCATGGAATACGTCTTCATGATACAATAAGCATGTCACTCAGTTTCTCTATGGGTATAAGTAACAGCGTCTCCGCCATATGTGGTGGCTGCCAATTATAGCAGAAATAGAACAATACTTTGCCAGCCTTTTTGACTCCTTTTTGGGCATCCCAAGTTGTTGGAACCCTCTAACAACCAGTCTGTGGGTATGTCCTAGGCTGCCAAATATAAAAACAAATAGTCTGCACCTATAGCCCAGCTCTGAGATGGTCTGTAGGAGTGGTTGGTTGGTATTTAATGACCTTGGTCATAAAGGCTTCTTCTAGGCTAAGGTCAAAGGTGCAGGCTATCTCTAATACAAACACTTCTCTGGCCTCTTCATCAACCACAACAACATCTGGTGTATTAGCTGTCAAAGATGTAAATATGTCTGGGTTATCACAGAGATGAAGCATGGATGAAATGACACGGGAATGTTTGTACATTCTCACTGAGGGTGCATGATTTTTTGATATGTCCTTTGCGATGAGTTCCACTATTCTATCGTGGCGTGCAATGTACATCCCTTTGTATGCATAACAGCCATTCAAGATGTGTGACAGTGTTTCAGTGATCTGTTCTGTGGTGTGCAGGCAATGAGGAGCTTGACAGGTGGGAAACCATATGGAAAGGTTGAGTCTGGTGGGGAGGACTTGTAGTCTGGCTTTTATAGTGAATGTGATGATGTCCTCATTGAGTGCAGTGTTCTTAAGGAATGAGTGTGAGACAGAGTGATCAGCATAGGGAAGACAGGCGAGTTTCCCTTGGAGTTTTAGTCCAGTCCAGTGTTGTTGTTGTTGATGTTGGTGTAGATCCATGAGGACTCGTCTGGCACCTGTAGCTGTTAGCAGGTGACTGTGACCAGCATAGGTGACTGTTGCTCTGACCTGGGTGAGGGGGTCAGTTGTAATGTCCTCTGAGACCCTCACAGTCTCTGAGTCAGACCGCACCCACTCTAACGACACTCCAGTGCGGACACAGAGGTCGTTCAGGTCTGGCCAGTCAGACCAGACACCAAAACCAGCGGAACGGGTGTCGAGTTTTCCGCTGGGTTTCCTCCTGAATCCGAGGAAATGGGGCTCCGACTCCCTGGCCAGTGGGACCTTACGCCTCCTTAGGTCCAGGAACAGGGAGGATCGAGCCAGCTCCCTGACATCCTTGTCATCGTTATTCAGCATTTTCAGAAGATGTGAAATCCGCATGCTGGTGTAAATCCATTCCACACACACACACACACACACACACACACACACACACACACACACACACACACACACACACACACACACACACACACACACACACACACAGTCACACACACACACACACACACACACACAATTCAATTCAATTCAAAGGGCTTTTATTGGCATGAGAAAACATACGTTTACATTGCCAAAGCAGATAGCACAATACAACAATACAGCAATACAATCAAAACAAAAAATATGTACATTTGAAAGTCAGAATCTTCCATAGATCAATTTCTATGTATCAAGATCACTGGGTGCAGGTATAGTGCAGGAATATACCCAATGATTAGTCTTTAGGGTGGTTGTGTTCCGTTTGATATCCTTCTCCTATCACAGCAACTCACGAATCTTGCTGCTGTGTTTGCACATTGTTGTACTTCGCCCAGTAGATACGGGAGTTTTTTGTCATTGGTCATGTTTTCAAAATCTCTGTGTGTGGTTGTAATCTGTGGGAAGTATGTGTCTCTGATGTCTTGGTACCATGGACAGACGGTTAGGAAGTGTAGCTCGGTTTCCACTTCATTTTGTGTGCAGTGGGTGCATAGTCTGTCTTCTCTCGGGATACAGGTCTGCCTGTGACGACCTTTCTCGATCGCAAGACTGTGCTCACTGAGTCTGTACCTAGTTAAGATTTTTCTTTGTTTTGGGTCGGTCACGGTGCTCAGGTATTCTGCCACTGCGTATTCTCTGTTTAGGGCCAGATAGCATTCTAGTTTACTCTGCTTTTGTGTTGCTTCTTTCCAGTGTGTCCGGTAGTTTTCCTTTTGTTGTTTTATAATTTGGTTTATTCCAATGGGTTTCCTATCTTGTGGCTCTGTTTGTGTTTGTGCCCGGAGTTCCATGGCCAGCTGGCTGAGGGGGCATCTCTCTAGAGTTTCGCTGTGTGTGAGTGCCTTGTTATGGAGTGCATCTAGGTCGCTTTCTTTTAGGTGGTTGTAGAACTTAAGTGCTCTCTTTTTTATTTTGATTGTGAGTGGGTATCGTCCTAATTCTGCCCTGCATGCATTATTTGGTGTTTTTCGCTGGGTACGGAGAACACACACACACACACACACACACACACACACACTCACACAGACACACAATTTTATTAGATTAGATTTGCATCTAATCAAAGCGTGTGTGTGTGTGTGTGTGTGTGTGTGTGTGTGTGTGTGTGTGTGTGTGTGTGTGTGTGTGTGTGTGTGTGTGTGTGTGTGTGTGTGTGTGTGTGTGTGTGTGTGTGTGTGTGTGTGTGTGTGTGTGTGTGTGTGTGTGTGCGCGCGCGCAGGGCGTTAACCCTAGCTACTACCCTGGGTAAATAAAGAAGTAAAAGATTAATCTCAATCTATTCAGTGCATTAACTACTCAGACCCTCTATACTTGCACTGTGATTGATTCGTCCTTTTTCAATCTACATCAAATCTTTTGTGACACGTTGCGAGCTTGTAGATCGGCTATTTCTGGCAAATCCCTCCCCCAGGATTGGGGTTGAAGTGGTTAAATGTCATAAAGTAATGTTCAATCTGTCCTAAGATGGAAATGCATATTCTCTGGTGACATACTGTGTGTGATGGGGAAAGATCTACATATGTCATAGATGTAAGGTGCTATAAATGAACTGTCATTCAGGAGTGTGTCGTCAAGCAGTGATATTCATGCTATTTATCACGTTTAATCAGACTATTGATTGGTCTAAGTAGGAGAGATCCTGACCTACCCATGGGGCTCACTAGGTGTTTTGTATAAAGTATAGTTTTGGACCAGGACAGAGTCGGGTCGTCTCAAGAGAACATGAGCCACCAGAGACACCACAGAGTGAGCTGCTGTGCCGAATGTTTTGAAAGTTCGCTTGAGCCGACGAGTTATGCAAATCATGTTTTTTTGAAAAAAAAAAACAAATGATCAAGATTATTCAAAAATAGCAGATCTACAAGCTGGTAGCGTGGCACTCGGTGCCGCGCTATGAGCTTGTAGATCTGCTATTTTTGAATAGCCAAAGTCTAAAGTGACAGAGATGTGTTCCAGGGCTTAATGGGGCTTTCCCAGAGAGAATCTGGGAAAGCAAACATAATCTGAGCTATTCTGAGCTATTCAATGACTGATGTGATGTATGATTGTGATCTGCTTTGGTTGTTTGTGTTGGGTGTATTGTCACTAGTTATAGATGTAATGCATGTGTGGTTAAACGTGTGTTACTGCTGAAGTTAGAAGCTCTGCTGAGATGTTCCTGTTTGTAAAGGTAAACAACAGATAACAGTCAGATCTGAACGTGTAACCATAGCTACGGTGTTCACTGTGTAAGCTGAGGTTTGTTAGGGAAGCTGTGTCATCATGGTAAACAATGGGAGGGATTCCCAAACGTTGTTAGATAGTCACACTGTGTGAAGAGGCTGTGGTGTCACACAGCAGTAGTGACATCACAGTTAAACTGAAACCTTTAACCATGACATCATGTGTAGGTTTGATGCTTTTGAACGTTCAATGTCATAGTATTGTTATGACTTTAAATCCAGTTCAAGGTGGTGGGATTTAGAGCATGATTTCTTTGGCTATTCAGAAATAGCAGATATACAAGCTCATAGCGCGGCACAAGCTTGTAGATCTGCAATTATTTTTTTTTAAATAGTGAACATTTGTGCAAATCTTTGACTATATATATTTTTAAAGCGAACATTTGTAACTGAAATCTTTGCTTCTGGGGTTCGGGGGTCCCTGGAACAACATGTTTTGAGATGGGGGTCCGCGGCCAAATACATATATATCATTTTGGGGGTCCTTGACATGAAAAAGTTTGAGAACCACTGATTATAACATATGTTTTTTCGAAAAACTGTCTAAAGATTTGAGTTAAAAATGTAAAAAAAATACATATTCAAAGATTTGCGCAAATTTTCACGATTTTTTATTTTTTTTTGCAGATCTACAAGCTCATAGTGTAATAGCCAAAGAAATGTTAAAATGACACCGATGCGTTCCCGGTCTTAATGGGTTAACCCAGTGACCTGGAGGTCAGGAGAAAGATGTTCTGAGATGATGTCATGGTTAGTGAGGATGACTAAGAGGAAGGTGATTGGTAGAAGGAACAAGGTGGGTTGTACCATTTAAAGGCCATCAGGGGTTTTAATTGTGCGGCACGACGGGTTAGCGAGAGGATTCAAACCCCAAAGAGGGACGGGGCACTCCTGCCCCATATTGATCTTATGTGCCGTGTTTTAACTTGTTTTACTTGATTTTTATTGTGTTCCATTGTACAGCACTTGATAACATTGTTTGGAAAGGTGCTTTACAAATGAATTGTATTTGCTTACTTACTTTACGAGGAGGCATCTACTGACAAACTTACAATATGTTCAGAATCAGGTTCAGCTGGACATTCTGGCGTCGCCCGTCTTTTGTCTTGAATAGCTGTTTGGCAATATTCATGTAAAGCATGTCTTCTCTCCAGATGAACAACATGAGCTCCATCGGGAGAAAAACAAGTTTGAGAACCACTGGTTTAGAAGCATTTATACAATCAGACTCGGGTCTTAATGGCTTAAAGGACTAGTTCACCTTAAACATATATTGTCATATTTTAGTCATCTGACGTGTTTTAGTCGACTAAATCTACAGTTGATTTAGTCGACTAAAATGTATTGTTGGCCGTGCCTGGATGGCGTCATAATGCCTGATTTATACTTAGCTGTGTGCCAAGAATAGCCAATCTACAAGCTCACGATGACACGTTGTGAGCTTTTCTGAGACATCTGCGCGCAGCCAACAATAAAATGTCTGGTCTTATAGTGCTATTGGATCTCCTTCTCCCTCCCTAACATTTTAATCTAGTTTTTATTTGTTGACAAACTGTCAGTCTATTTAGTCATAGTCTTAGTCATCATAGCTTAGTTTTTGTCAGTGAAAAAAAAGGTATTCAACATATTCTGTCATAGTTTTAATCAACAAAATGAACACTGGTAAAAATGTCTTCATCTCTCTAGGGTCCCTGGCTGGACCAATAGAAGTATTAATATAAAGACCATTTATTTGCATCAATTCACAGGCAAAGTGAATTCACGGAGATTCTTTAGTTTTTGTCACATTCCTTTAGACAATAATGTGATAACTGGTAAGAGTCTCCATTTTCATTTCATTTCTTAAATGTAAACGTTAAAATGTATTTTACACATAATGAATGAGTTATCTGTCACTTTTTGTAATCATTTCAATAATCAATGCTTGTTTCAGGGTCCCCACGGTCATGAAATTCCTGGAAATATTTTGAAATAAAATTTAAAAAAATCCAGTACTGGAAAAGGTTTGAAATTGATCAAACATCATCAAAGGTCCTGGAATTTATCAAGGGTCCTGGAAAAATATTTGGCTATGCATTGTTTTTGGCTATTGATTTTGTTAAAACAAAACATTTTCATAAACATGAATAATATTACACGAAATATGTAACATAAGTAGTTTTTCGCCGAACGGGCTGTGTGACGGCAGCCTAATGTATGTCTCAAACTTTATTTGCTACACTGCCTATCTTTGGGCATTCTACATAGGAGTAAGAGACACATTATTGCACCGAATGATTGTTATATAGGCCTGGAAATTGGGCTAAATATTCTGGAAAAGTTTTGGAAATTCATTGCTAAAAATGTGTGGGGACCCTGTTGTTTCTATGTGATCCTACTGGATGAAACTCAAAGCTCTAGCTTGAGTTACGCATCTGAGTCACTTTAGATTTCTTTGGCTATTCAAAAATAGCAGATCTACAAGCTTGTAGATCTGCTATTTTTGAAAAGTCTTGGGAAAACAAATTCAATATTTTTTTCAAAAAACATTTTTAGAATCGGCCTCAGGTCTTAATGGGTTAAGATGATGGCATGTGTGGCTGCATTGGATTTGATCTTTATTACATTTAGAGTTATATTTCACTTTCCAACATGTTTGGGGTCATTTTAACGTCTACTCAGGCTTTAATGTTTCACCACAGACACTTTTTAAGTTGATTCATTCGGTATTTAGATATTTGATATTCATTTTATCAGACACGCCCCCTTCCTATACAAACCCATTGTAACTTCAAACTCATCAGAAACACCGTCCTTGGTTCTGGTGTAATATTGAATTGTGATTAGATATTATCCTTCTAATACGTGAGGAGACTGTGTTTTTTTTTATTATTTTTTTAAATATTTTTTGGGGGAAAATCTAAAAAATCAATGAAATGAAATGCTGATTTCTAACCATAACCACAACCTGAATCTTGTCCTAATAGTAAACATAATGTTCTAAACAATATGTTTCTGCTTTGTAACTCACAACCATACTTGTGGTCCTCACTAGTATAGTAATACACACACACACACACACACACACACACACACACACACACACACACACACACACACAGTGCTGTACACACAGACACCTGAAGATCCTTTAACTGTCAATATTTCTTTCAGTACTGTCCTTTACTCCTCCCTGACCTCTCGGTGTGTGTGTGTGTGTGTGTGTGTGTGTGTGTGTGTGTGTGTGTGTGTGTGTGTGTGTGTGTGTGTGTGTGTGTGTGTGTGTGTGTGTGTGCGTGTGCGCGCATGTCTGTCGCTCTCGCTCTCTCTGTGTCTCTCTCTGCCCCTTCTCTCACTCTGTATTTCATTAACACATTGCAGTTCTCTCTCTCTCTCTCTCTCTCTCTCTCTCTCTCTCTCTCTCTCTCTCTCTCTCTCTCTCTCTCTCTCTCTCTCTCTCTCTCAGTCATATCCAGTGTGAGTCTAGTTCTCTGCAGTCACCATGGTGAGTTCTCTGCCTTCATAATAATAATAATAATGAGGTTTATCATTCAGCTACAATGTTTGATTTGTGAATTACATGCACAGTAGATTTGGTGTGTTTGCATTCATAACTAATACTGTGGACAGAACCTTTCATGTGACAACATTTGATTTATTTACATGTTTACCTTAAATTGCATGAATTGAGTCAATTCTGAGAGTCTGAGAATCTTTACCTTGTGATGATTTAAACACTGGATACAACTCAGTGCTGTAGTTTATAACACTTTACTTAAAGGTCTGTAGTTATAGTTTATAACACTTTACTTAAAGGTCTGTAGTTATAGTTTATAACACTTTACTTAAAGGTCTGTAGTTATAGTTTATAACACTTTACTTAAAGGTCTGTAGTTATAGTTTATAACACTTTACTTAAAGGTCTGTAGTTAGAGAGGAGTTTATAACACTTGACTTAAAGGTCTGTAGTTATAGTTTATAACACTTTACTTAAAGGTCTGTAGTTATAGTTTATAACACTTTACTTAAAGGTCTGTAGTTATAGTTTATAACACTTTACTTAAAGGTCTGTAGTTAGAGAGGAGTTTATAACACTTTACTTAAAGGTCTGTAGTTTATAACACTTTACTTAAAGGTCTGTAGTTTATAACACTTTACTTAAAGGTCTGTAGTTATAGTTTATAACACTTTACTTAAAGGTCTGTAGTTATAGTTTATAACACTTTACTTAAAGGTCTGTAGTTATAGTTTATAACACTTTACTTAAAGGTCTGTAGTTATAGAGGAGTTTATAACACTTTACTTAAAGGTCTGTAGTTATAGTTTATAACACTTTACTTAAAGGTCTGTAGTTATAGTTTATAACACTTTACTTAAAGGTCTGTAGTTATAGAGGAGTTTATAACACTTTACTTAAAGGTCGGGTCTATTATAAAGCTTATAAGGCATCATAACATAACCAGTGTTGTAAAAAGTACTCCTTTTTTCACTTAAGTAAAAGTATCAATACTGCAATGTAGAAATACTCTGTCCAGAATTAAAAATTTACTCGAGTAAAAGTACAAAAGTATTGGCATCAAAATGTACTTAAAGTGCCAAAAGTAAAAGTACTCATTAAACAGAATGTCCCGTTTCACAAGTTTTTAAATGTAAAATGTATAGAAATGTTTTGAAAATAGCAGATCTACAAGCTCACAATGCGTCGCATTGCGACGCATTGTGAGCTTGTAGATCTGCTATTTTCAAATGGCCGAAATGTATATAGGCCAGGAAGTAGTTAATGTATGTTTTGTAATAATAATCTAAATCTACAAAGTAACTAGTAAACAAAGTTTTCAAATAATTGTAGTGGAGTAAAAAGTATAATATTTGCCTCTGAGATGTAGTGGAGTAGAAGTAAAAGTACAGAAAATTAGAAATACCCCAGTAAAGTAAAAATACCTCAAAATTGTGCTTAAGTACCGTACTTGAGTAAATGTACTTAGTTACTTTACAGCACTGATCATAACACTTGTTATAAATGTTGTCACGTGTGATGTTATGAATGTTTATAACGTATTATAATGCTTTATAAACTTATGACAACATTTATAACGTATTATAATGCTTTATAAACTCAGAGGAAAAGCACATTATAACTACCTTAACTTAGCCAGTTATAAAGTGTCTCTGTTATAAGTTGTTATGCATAATTATAACACGTGTTATGAAGCATATATAAATGTGGTTATAATGCATTAAAGACATTAAAGTGTTATAATGAACTTATAATGCATTATGACCAGCACTTACTGTATAATAAACCTTGTTCTAAGTTGTTAAACATAATTATAAACATTCACAAGTGTTATATTGCCTCCTAAACGCATTATAATGCATTATAGGCCCAACCTTAACCCATACAAATCAGGAAAGCGTCCGCTTTCCTGACACATTTTAGATGTTAGCGTTGGCTATTCAAAAATAGCAGATATACAAGCCTATAGATATAAGATATAACATTTTTGAAAAATCTTGAAAGTTTTTGAATTTCCCCCAAAATATTGAATAATTAAGATTTTTTAGAACACACATCCTCTCTCCTGGGAGGCAGAACACATTTTCAGATTTTCAGTCATTTGTAGAACGGGTCTTAATGGGTTAACATAAAGTCTTATACACTTTATTTCTACGTTCCAGATTTCTATTTTCTAATCTCAGATTCATTGTTTACTTCTTTATTTACCCAGGGCAGCAGCTATAGGGTTAACGCCCTGCACACACATCTCATCTAATTTGATTAGATTACATTTGCATACGTGTTGCAATTCAATGTTACGTAAAATATGCACCTCAAATACTGTGTGTGTGTGTGTGTGTGTGTGTGTGTGTGTGTGTGTGTGTGTGTGTGTGTGCGTGTGTGTAAAAATATTGCCTGTTTACAGCGTAAAATGTAACAAAGTGTTAAATCATGAGTTTTGACAGGAGTTCAGATTGCTGCTGATGTATTGATTAAATACTATATTAGTCATAATGTAAACATCATGAGGTACAGTCACAACACAAACACAAGGTCCTGGGGACTTGTTTCCATTGTGGTCCTATGTATTCAATTCATCAACACTATATAGAATATTAACACATTAATACATCAACAAATACAAAACATTGTGTACGAAGGAGGAGAAACACCTCCTTTCTGTGGGAATTAACATCTACCTCTCCTTATGGTCTCCTCCTGGTACTGTAGATGGTTTTCAGGTCAGTTTGTATAGAAACATCCTGGGGTTTTTCAAAACAGGGTACCTCCAGTGCCTGGAATTTTAACCATTTTTGGACCTTTTTCAAGTAGTCACAAAACATTTTCAGTGATCACCGTCCTCACGGTGATCCCCTCATTACACACATAGAGGTCTCGTACAATCCGGGGAAAAAGATTAAAAACATTCGGTAATCCGTTCCATAGTTGCAGCCTGTTGAAAATAGTCGAAAATACATTGTAAAAACAAAAAGTACACAGGAGCCGAGATACAGGCTTTTGAAGTCATAACTTTTTTTTTTTTCATATTTTTTCCCAAAAACGTCCATAACCGTTTTTGGCACACCTCGTTTGGATTATGAAAAACGGTCCGGACCGTTTTTGGCACTCAATTAATAGATGATATATCAGATGATATATCAGGACATTATGGTGACAGAGTAGTAGAATGAGAATTCTCCCATGTTTGGTCTAAATCTGGGTAGAACCAGATCAGTGTTGTGTGTGTGTGGATCAGTGTGGAGAAGTGTGGATCAGTGTGGATCAGTGTGGATCAGTGTGGATCAGTGTGGATAAGTGTTTAATAAGGACGTTAGTGTTGAAGTGGTTGATGGATGCTGTCAGCCTGTCAGGACATTGTATATATCTTTATTATTATGATATATCTTTAATGGACATTATGGTGACAGAGTAGTAGAATGTTTGTTATTAATGTGTGTGTTAACAGATCAGTGTTGTGGGTGTGGATCACCAGTGGCTTTAAAGTAACTGAGTACATTTACTTACTGTAAGTGCTGTACTTAAGTAAACATTTGAAGTATTTTTTACTTTCCTGGAGTATTTCCAAATTTCAATACTTTTACTTCTACTGCATGACATATCAGAGTCTTTTACTCCACTACAATTATTTGAACACTTTAGTTACTTTGTAGATTTTGATTATTATTACAAAACATACATTAACCACTTCAGCCCTATTTAAACTTTGGCTATTTGAAAATAGCAGATCTACAAGCTCACAACGCTGTGAGCTTGTAGATCTGCTATTTTCCAAACATTTGTTATACATTTTAGGCATAACTTGCGAAACGGGACATTCTACATAACGAGTACTTTTACTTTTGGTACTTTAAGTATATTTTGATGCCAATACTTTTGTTCTTTTACTCAAGTAAATTTTGATTACCGGACTTTAACTTGTAACAGAGTATTTCTACACTGCAGTATTGATACTTTTACTTAAGTAAAACATTTGAGTACTTTTTCCACCACTGGGGTTAGACAGGTATGAGAGTATTGAGGGTTAGACAGGTATGAGGGTATTGAGGTTTAGACAGGTCTGAGGGTATTGAGGGTTAGACAGGTATGAGAGTATTGAGGGTTAGACAGGTATGAGAGTATTGAGGGTTAGACAGGTCTGAGGGTATTGAGGGTTAGACAGGTATGAGAGTATTGAGGGTTAGACAGGTATGAGGGTATTGAGGGTTAGACAGGTCTGAGGGTATTGAGGGTTAGACAGGTATGAGAGTATTGAGGGTTAGACAGGTCTGAGGGTATTGAGGGTTAGACAGGTCTGAGGGTATTGAGGGTTAGACAGGTATGAGAGTATTGAGGGTTAGACAGGTATGAGAGTATTGAGGGTTAGACAGGTATGAGGGTATTGAGGGTTAGACAGGTATGAGAGTATTGAGGGTTAGATAGGTCTGAGGGTATTGAGGGTTAGACAGGTATGAGAGTATTGAGGGTTAGACAGGTATGAGGGTATTGAGGGTTAGACAGGTATGAGAGTATTGAGGGTTAGACAGGTATGAGGTTATTGAGGGTTAGACAGGTATGAGAGTATTGAGGGTTAGACAGGTATGAGAGTATTGAGGGTTTAAAGTCTTAATCATCATGATATGTGTTTTAGTTCATTATGGTCCCATTATTATGTTTTAATTCATGATAAAGTTCATTGTCTCCACCAGGCCGAAAGGCATGACGAGAGAGTATGTTTGACCCCCTGTCCGTCTGTCTGTCCGTCCGTCCATCCGTCCGTATGTGTGTGTGTGTGTGTGTGTGTGTGTGTGTGTGTGTGTGTGTGTGTGTGTGTGTGTGTGTGTGTGTGTGTGTGTGTGTGTGTGTGTGTGTGTGTGTGTGTGTGTGTGTGTGTGTGTGTGTGTGTGTCATTCTTCTCATTCATTGTCTGTGAACAGCTAATCTCCAGCACCGTTGGCTTGATCTCAGCCAAACTGTGCTCACACACTCCCTGAATGCCACAGCAGAACCTCTGGCCCAAATGTTTCACATGTGCCTTTCATAGCGCCACCAGGAGGCCGATTTGTGCAAAACACATTTTTGGACATTACTCCTACAGATTTTGGCCCAAAATCCCGCATATCGGTACACAGTATCTCTATAGTCATTAAAATAAACGGGTCTTTCAGATTTTTCATATTCCATCCTGATTGGCAAAAAATGGCTTCCAAAGTTTGCAGGAGTACTCCGTTTCGAACAAAATGCCTCACATCATGAACACAGCATGCAATTTCCCTGAAATGTTGCACGTACATTCCCATTAGGTAGATGAAGAAATGCCATTTGAAAATGTTCAAATCAGCCTCATGGTGGCGCTATAACAGGCCGATTCGTGTTTTTACCTATAACTGCACCGATTTGTGTAAAACTTTCTATGCACACTCTGTAAGGTAAAGGAAAAACCTTTGCCCTGCATTTTTCACAATTGCCTTTTATAGCGCCACCGGGAGGCCGACTTATGTAAAACATTTTTTTTTATATAAAGCCTTCAGATTTGATCCTCTCTCTATCTCTATAGTCATGTGATCAAGATGGGTCTGTTTGAGTTTTCATATTCCATCCTGATTGGCTGAGATTGACATCTAAAGTTTGCAGTGTGTGCTGTGAGTGGCCCGTTTTGAACATAATGCCCCAAAGCATGAACACAGTGTCCGATTGCAGTCAAACTTTGAACACACATTCACACTATGTTGAGGAACAAATGCCCCCCTATTAACATTGGCCTATTATAGCGCCACCAGGAGGCCACAATAACATACCTGACCTGGCGGAGACCTTTTCTAGTCTATAATGTTTCTGTGGCTTCAACTGGTTCCTTGCCCTCGCAGCCGATAGCATTAGTAACCAATCTAACCGTACCATCTCACTGTGATGCAATGAATGGCTTTTATTGTTCACAAAGATTCTTGTGAATCCACTAGAATATATTCTGGGGGGCGTGTCCTCTCCTCCCCGTCATCAGTGCCCATACCCTAGGTGGGGTTGGTGAAACGGCCTTTCTGTGTTCTCCCCGTGTCTCCTAGGGTAGATACCCTCACTATACTGCCTCCCTCTGGTCAGCCGGGGCGCCTGATGGAGGGGAAAGGAACTGGTTGGAATAACGTGTTCCTTCCACGCTGTCGCGCTGCGTCCTACCGGTCAGGTGATAAGAAGCGTCCTGCTCACTCCTCATGCATTGAAGGAAGCATGAGCTCAGTTATGGGCTCTCCCCAGGCTGGCAGAGGGAGAGTAGTGCCCAGGATTACATGCTTAGGCAATTGGCAATGGGTGAAAAAAATGGATTACAAAAATCGTGGTATAAAAAGGGGAAAAAAAGAATGTATTCTAGACTGAATACATTCATGGTTTTATGTATTAAATTAGGGGTCTTCAACAGGGGGTCCAGGACCCCTAGGGGGTCCTCAGAGTTACTACGGGGGGGGGGGGAGGGGCAAATCTTTATGTGATAGTTTTTTATTTTTTATTACATTAACCACTTGAACCCTAGCATCCCTATTCTGAGGACAACTTTAGCCGAAAATAGAAGATCTACAAGTTCTACGAAAGACCTTTAAGTTCTAAAAAACCTTTGTCGAAGAGGTTTGGTGTAGTGTGTGTGTGTGTGTGTGTGTGTGTGTGTGTGTGTGTGTGTGTGTGTGTGTGTGTGTGTGTGTGTGTGTGTGTGTGTGTGTGGGGAGAATTAATTGGCATAATGACTACATTAGGGAGAAAAATGGGTAAAAATCACAAAAAGAAAAGTGTAGTTTAATATGCAACACAGTTTTATACAATATAGTGGGGGTCCCTGCTTCATCTGTCTCTCAGCTAAGGGGTCCCTGCTTCATCTGTCTCTTAGCTAAGGGGTCCCTGCTTCATCCCTCTCTCAGCTAAGGGGTCCCTGCTTCATCCCTCTCTCAGCTAAGGGGTCCCTGCTTCATCTGTCTCTTAGCTAAGGGGTCCCTGCTTCATCTGTCTCTTAGCTAAGGGGTCCCTGCTTCATCTGTCTCTTAGCTAAGGGGTCCCTGCTTCATCTGTCTCTTAGCTAAGGGGTCCCTGCTTTATCTGTCTCTCAGCTAAGGGGTCCCTGCTTCATCTCTCTCAGCTAAGGGGTCCCTGCTTCATCTGTCTCTCAGCTAAGGGGTCCCTGCTTCATCTGTCTCTTAGCTAAGGGGTCCCTGCTTCATCTGTCTCTTAGCTAAGGGGTCCCTGCTTCATCTGTCTCTTAGCTAAGGGGTCCCTGCTTTATCTGTCTCTCAGCTAAGGGGTCCCTGCTTCATCTCTCTCAGCTAAGGGGTCCCTGCTTCATCTGTCTCTCAGCTAAGGGGTCCCTGCTTTATCTGTCTCTTAGCTAAGGGGTCCCTGCTTCATCTGTCTCTCAGCTAAGGGGTCCCTGCTTCATCTCTCTCTCAGCTAAGGGGTCCCTGCTTCATCCCTCTCTCAGCTAAGGGGTCCCTGCTTCATCTGTCTCTTAGCTAAGGGGTCCCTGCTTCATCTGTCTCTTAGCTAAGGGGTCCCTGCTTCATCCCTCTCTCAGCTAAGGGGTCCCTGCTTCATCTCTCTCAGCTAAGGGGTCCCTGCTTCATCTCTCTCTCAGCTAAGGGGTCCCTGCTTCATCTCTCTTAGCTAAGGGGTCCCTGCTTCATCTCTCTCTCAGCTAAGGGGTCCCTGCTTCATCCCTCTCTCAGCTAAGGGGTCCCTGCTTCATCTCTCTCAGCTAAGGGGTCCCTGCTTCATCTCTCTCTCAGCTAAGGGGTCCCTGCTTCATCCCTCTCTCAGCTAAGGGGTCCCTGCTTCATCTGTCTCTTAGCTAAGGGGTCCCTGCTTCATCTCTCTCTCAGCTAAGGGGTCCCTGCTTCATCCCTCTCTCAGCTAAGGGGTCCCTGCTTCATCTCTCTCAGCTAAGGGGTCCCTGCTTCATCTGTCTCTTAGCTAAGGGGTCCCTGCTTCATCTGTCTCTTAGCTAAGGGGTCCCTGCTTCATCTCTCTCTCAGCTAAGGGGTCCCTGCTTCATCTGTCTCTCAGCTAAGGGGTCCCTGCTTCATCTGTCTCTCAGCTAAGGGGTCCCTGCTTCATCTCTCTCAGCTAAGGGGTCCCTGCTTCATCTCTCAGCTAAGGGGTCCCTGCTTCATCTCTCAGCTAAGGGGTCCCTGCTTCATCTCTCTTAGCTAAGGGGTCCCTGCTTCATCTGTCTCTTAGCTAAGGGGTCCCTGCTTCATCTGTCTCTTAGCTAAGGGGTCCCTGCTTCATCTGTCTCTTAGCTAAGGGGTCCCTGCTTCATCTGTCTCTTAGCTAAGGGGTCCCTGCTTCATCTGTCTCTCAGCTAAGGGGTCCCTGCTTCATCTGTCTCTTAGCTAAGGGGTCCCTGCTTCATCTGTCTCTTAGCTAAGGGGTCCCTGCTTCATCTGTCTCTCAGCTAAGGGGTCCCTGCTTCATCTGTCTCTTAGCTAAGGGGTCCCTGCTTCATCTGTCTCTTAGCTAAGGGGTCCCTGCTTCATCTGTCTCTCAGCTAAGGGGTCCCTGCTTCATCTGTCTCTCAGCTAAGGGGTCCCTGCTTCATCTCTCAGCTAAGGGGTCCCTGCTTCATCTCTCTCAGCTAAGGGGTCCCTGCTTCATCTCTCAGCTAAGGGGTCCTTGCTTCATCTCTCTCAGCTAAGGGGTCCCTGCTTCATCTCTCAGCTAAGGGGTCCCTGCTTCATCTCTCTCAGCTAAGGGGTCCCTGCTTCATCTCTCTCAGCTAAGGGGTCCCTGCTTCATCTCTCAGCTAAGGGGTCCTTGACCTGTAAAATGTTGAAGGCCCCTGGATGAAATGTGTTTGTGAAGCATTTACAGTTATTTGATATAGAAAGCTGTTTGTGGATGTCACTTGTCAAGGTGTGTGTGTGTGTGTGTGTGTGTGTGTGTGTGTGTGTGTGTGTGTGTGTGTGTGTGTGTGTGAGAGAGACCTGAATAGCCATGGGTCAGCAGGGTTAGGGTGGAAGTAAATCTTCACTGAACCTTCTCCAAAGCCTATGAATAGATTTTATTTCTTAGTCTACTTTTACAATCCAGTTTTGTATTTATTTTTAGCCAGAATAGATCTCACAGTGGCCTGGGCTTGTGCATAAGAAAAAATGCCACCCTACATTTTTCAAATCAGTGGTGGCGCTATAAAAGGCAGATTCACATTTTGGCCTATAGCTCTTCAACTGTCGGTCATCTTTTTTCTCCCCTGGATTCCTCGGCCTGGTGGGGGTGTGCGTGCAAAGTTTCACGGCAATCGGACGCTGCGTTCATGATTTGAGGCATTTTGTCCAAAACAGGACAATCCTGCAAACTTTGGAAGCCAATCTTAGCCAATAAGGATATGAAGAAATATGACATAATCTGTCTTGGTCACATGCCTATAGAGATACTAATTTGTGTCTAATCTGTAGGAGTAATATATATTTTAAAAAAAGGTTTTGCAAAAATCGGCCTCCTGGTGGCGCTATAACAGGCCTATGTGAAAGATTTGGGGCAGAGGTTCTGCTCTGACCTCCGTGCCTTCAGCCTAGTGGAGACATAAACAGACGGCTTATTGTGTAACAACATTTTATTTGTTACCATTTACCTGAACTCTGCCCCCCAGGTAAAGATGGCGGAAACGATAGAAAGCATTAAATGAATACACCCCCCCCCCCCCCCCCCCCAACAGAAAACCCCAGGGTTGGCAGGTCTGTTAATCCATCAAGACCGGGAAGTGGGAACGCATCGGTGTCATTTTTTTAATTTCTTTGGCTATTCAAAAATAACGTCGCACTATGAGCTTATAGATCTGCTATTTTTGAAAAAATCATCAAAATGTGTGCAAAATCTGCAAATCTTTGAATATATATATTTTCAAAGCAAACATTTGTAACTCAAATATTTGCTTCTGATATCTTTTTTAGATACATTTTAATTTTTTATATTTTTATTTTTATTACATTTTTCAGGATTTATAAAACAAATTTAGAATCAGCCTCTGGTCTTAATGGGTTAATATATGCAGCAGCATTGGTCACTGATGTGGTTACATAACTGTGTGTGTGTGTGTGTGTGTGTGTGTGTGTGTGTGTGTGTGTGTGTGTGTGTGTGTGTGTGTGTGTGTGTGTGTGTGTGTGTGTGTGTGTGTGTGTGTGTGTGTGTGTGTGTGTGTGCGTGCGTGCGTGCGTGCGTGCGTGCGTGCGTGCTACGCTCACGTGTTTGAGTGCAGTTGTGTAGCAGCACTGTGTGTAGTTGGTTGTGTGTAGAGTCGTGTTTCCAAAATAAAGGCTCAGCTGTCAGTGTGTTGAGGTGATGGTTCCCTTTTTCCATCACACACACACACACACACACACACACACACACACACACACACACACACACACACACATGTGATGACATCAACATTTCATGACAGTGATGTTATGAACGCCATTTCTTTTTTAATCTTTGAACCGGAAGCCTAAAGACTAAAAAACTGCAGATCTACAGTACAAGCCCATGTGATCTTGTAGATCAGCTATTTTTTCGGTGCACAACGCCAACCCACAACTACAGTATGTGTAAATCAGGCATAACTCTGTCTCATATCCCTGAACCTAACATTTAAACATCTAATCCTCATCATAACCACAACCTGAACGTCTCTAAAAATAAAAATCTTTTTTCAACCATAAAACAAGCTTTTTTCTTGTGAGGTCCAAGAACATGATCCTCACAACGTCTATTTATCATATTCTACCTGATAGGGTTAAATTTGAACCCTATGAATAAGGCATGAGCCCAAGAAAGATGAAAAGATGGTTTGGTACTAAGACCCCCCAATACCCGTCCAGTCAACACCCAAAGAAATGAAAGTCAGACACCTGGTACGTCCAAAAATGATCAGTCTGTATTGCTCGAGTGTGTACACAGGAGACAGTACAAGTTACAGACAAGAATAATAATAACACACTAAAGTTGTACTAACAAACAACGGTATTTATACACAGTTGGACTTCAATGACATCAGACATAGGTGCATCCTTATGATTGGCTTTAAGACCCTCAGACGTAGGATGGGAGTCGTAGGATGGACAGGCGTCTGGCTGTCTTAATATTAAGTTGTTGTTCATCTTAGGGTGTCCTTGTGTACAATTCTCGGTTCCATAAACAAGTTGTTCCTTCGATATCATAGGACATGTGTATGGTTTTATCTGTGACAGGGTGACAGCTGACAGAGTAAATTAGTGACAATATCCCGGTCATACAGGTCATTTTACACAGATACAGGTCATATGGCATTTAATCACAAAGTGTTGACCAAGACATGTTTTTACTGATTGGAAACATATGGAGCCAGCACCAGATAGCAAATATGGAGCCAGCTACATGGCCTTGGTAGAGAAAGTATAGTAGAGTTACAAAAGGCATGTTTAAAAGACTGAAGTACAGGCCCAAAAAGACATCACTATATTAATTTGACTGGTTAGATCGATATTTCTAGATCATATCAATCTGGTCCACAAAACATATCTATCACTACCAGTGGTGTAAAGTAACTAAGTACATTTACTCAAGTACTGTACTTACATTTAAAAATAAATCTTTACTGGAGTATTTCCAATTTTCAGTAGTTTTACTTCTACTTCCACTACATCTCAGAGAAAAATATTGTACCTTTACTCCACTACAATTATTTGAAAACTTTAGTTACTAGTTACTTTGTAGATGTTTATTATTATTACAGTTTCCCCTCGCCAGGAGCTGAAGGTGTGGGGGAGGAATGCGGAAAGAAATTGCCGTACGCGTGAAAAAAATGGGTTCTCGAAATGCATATTTACGCTCAAACACAAAGTCTTATATCTTATATAGTACACAGTGCACAGTTATAATCTGTATAGTTTACATATGAATTGTCTCCAGATTTAGGAAAATATACTTTTATCAGACAAAAGTATACAAATCAGTCACACATCAACAACTAGTGAGTGATGGCACAGAGATGGCATCCTGCCTGAGAGCATTCAGCATGATATCATTTTTTCTGTAAAAAAAAAAAAAACTGAACAATTTACAGAAACAATCACACTGTGGTGATCAGATTTAAGGGGTGGCGGCCCACCACTGCTTAATGCATTGGTTCTCAAAGTGGGGTACGGGGACCCCCAGGGGTACTTGAGGGGGTTCCAGGGGGTCCCCAGCTAAATGATAGACAGGAACCAAATGAACCCTTATGGGTCTGTAACTCTGAGAGTGTACAAATGGAACCAAATGGACCCTAACGGGTCAATTTGGTTCCATTTGTACACTCACAGAGTTAGATAAACATTGGTTTTACAATATGAATTGGGGTCCCAGAGATATAAATGCCATTAAATGGGGGTCCGTAGCCTAATGCATGTCAAACTGGGGGTCCTTGAAATTAAAATGGTTGAGAATCACTGCTAGAGAGCCATAAAAATCTTCTCTTATGGGGGTCCCTGGCATATCTATTCAAATGGGGGTCCGCGGGCTAATAAGTGTCAATTAGGGGGTCCTTGACATGAAAAAGTTTGAGAACCACTGACTTAATGCATACAGGGGAAACACTGTAAATATTACTAAACATACTTTAACCTCTTCAGCCCTGTATACATCGCGGCCATTTGAAATTAGCCTCACAATGCATGCTTGTAGATCTGCTATTTTCAAACTATATAAATACATGTTTTCTCCCCTGTATTCTACTGTACTTGTGGAGACTTCAAGGTCCTCACTAGTATATTAATACAAACTCTCTCTCTCTCTCTCTCTCTCTCAGCTCTCAGTCAGCAGCTACCCCCCCGCCCCCCCCAGCAGTGTGGTCAGCACCCCCCCTCCTCCCCCGCACGTGTCAGGGGGGCCGTCCTCTCCGCGGGGGCCCCCCCCCCCCATGGAGCAGCGTCTGAACGGGACCCTGCAGCTCCTCCTGAAGGAACTTGACCTTCCTGTGACCCTGGAGGAAACCCCGCCCCCTCCTCAGGGTAAGAGCCCGTGACCTTTGACCTTTTTGACCCTACCCTGCCTGGAACACAGGGATAGAATCTGACCTTTAACCTTTATCTGACCTTTAGCAGTATTCCTCTAAATAAACACTTTGACCTTTTGGACTCCGTGAGCTGAAACGTGCGCTCTGTGCACGTCCACGTGCGCTCTGTGCACGTCCACGTGCGCTCTGTGCACGTCCACGTGCGCTCTGTGCACGTCCACGTGCGCTCTGTGCACGTCCACGTGCACGCTGTGTGAAGCTTCACGTGCACGCTCCACGTGCACGGAGCACAGTGTGTAAAGGTCACCTCATGATCATTTTCTATTTATATGTTTTCAAAGTTCGATCTTAATTATATGTCCTGATAAATCGTGTGTGTGTGTGTGTGTGTGTGTGTGTGTGTGTGTGTGTGTGTGTGTGTGTGTGTGTGTGTGTGTGTGTGTGTGTGTGTGTGTGTGTGTGTGTGTGTGTGTGTGTGTATCCGAATCGTGCATGATGTACAAACAGAGTAGCCCTGTCTAAAGACCAGGAGCCTAGTATCTCCCTTGGTGGGGGGAGGGAGGGGGGGGGGCATCTTTTTTGGTGGATAATGACCGATGAGCTCTATTCACCTGTTTCCTAGGCTTTTCACTTCCTGTGTGTGTTCCACTTCCTGTCGGTTTGATCCAATGAAATCCAATGAAACTGGTCAGATGACTAATGATATCCAATGAAATCCGTGGCTCAGGGGTAGAGTGGCCGGGTAGAGTGAACTGGAAAACCGCAAGGTTCCCAGTTCGATCCCAGGCTGGGGCGCTCCCCTAGAGTTAGTGTAGAAGTGTCCTTGAGCAAGACACTGAACCCCTAATGGCTCCTGATGAGCAGGTTGATGCCTTGCATGGTTTCCTCCATCGGTGTGTGAATGTGTGTGTGAATGGGTTAATGGCACAATCAATGTAAAGCGCTTTGGATAGAAGCGCTATATAAATGCACTATTTATTTTACCATTTATTAAATAGTTCACCCACAAAATCTTTTCTCTATGGATGAGTCACCCCATGGAGACGTGAATTCATGGATATTGTTTAGTTTTTGTCTCATTACTAAGACAATAGTTTGATGATCAGGCAGCGGTTCCGGTAGGAGACACAAAGAGTCTCCTTTATGTCTCCTACCGGAACCGCTAAATTATTGTCTTAGGAATGAGACAAAAACTGAAAAATATCCATGAATTCAAGTCTCCATGTTGTGACTATAAATCAATAGAAAAAAAGTTTACTGCTGTCTTGCCTGTAGAAGAGTCAGGAAACAGATATGGATCTTTTTTTTCTCCAAACACACGTTTACATTGGCTAACACACTTGCCTTTGCTGCAGAAATATATTTTCGGCTTCGGCAGATATGAAATGGGAACAAGAAGGAAATCATCCGTGTTGTATTTTGGATAGAGGTCTGTCTATACAACCACTGAGAGGAAATACAGGAGAAATGTTTTTCATGCAGCTGATAAATATTCTGGAGTAGCCTACCGTGGTGTGGTTACGGACCGCACTTCATGATTACCGTTGTTTGTTGCAGTGTTGATTTTAACAGCACATTTAGATTTAGTTTTAGTCTTTTAAGTAAAATTCCATTTAGTTTTAGTCATATTCTAGTCATCTGAAATGTTTTACTGTTAGTCTAGTTTTAGTCGACTAAATATCATAAGATTATAGTCGACTGAATCTACAGTTGATTTAGTCGACTATAATGTATGTTGGCGGTGCCTTGATGGTGTCGTAATGGCTGATTTTACACTTGGTTGCCATGCTGAAAATAGCAGATCTACAAGCTCACAACGCGTCGCAGCGCGACGCGTTGTGAGCTTGTAGATCTGCTATTTTCAGAGTGCAACCAAGCATAAAATGACTTGTCTTTTAGTTCTACTGGATCTCTTCTCCACTAGATCCCTCACTAGCATTTTAGTCTAGTTTGTATTTGTTGACGAAATTGTCAACATATTTAGTCATAGTTTTTGTCATCATAGCTTCGTTATTATGTCGTTTTTATGTAGTTTTCGTCAGTAAAAAAGGGAGTCCACCAACATTTTTTTTCATAGTTTCAGGCGACAGAATCAACACTAGTTTGTTGTTGTTTGCTGTTTGTTTGTTTGTTTAGTTGTTTGGCCTTTGGGCCTTTTGTGATCCATTTGGCTTTTTTTATTTATCATTATCATTTTTTGTTGTTGATTTTTACCATTTTTTCTCCCTAATGTAGTCGTTATGCCAATTCATTCCTCCTCACACACATGTCTGTGTTGTCACTGCTGTCCTATCCTACTGACTCATCTATCAGTGAGGAGCCCCCACCGGGAGGACGTAGAGCCTTCATCCTACTCCTCCCGCCCAACACTCCCCGCATGCTGACAGAACCCCCCCCCACTGCACCACCGAGCTCTTTCTGGCTTGTTTTAATAACGTGTTCATTATGTCTACTTTAGGAACTGTCAGCTAAATATTCAACCAATCAAAAATCATGTCTGAGCCTTAAAAAACAGTATTAAACCACAAAGCACTTTGTGTGCGCGTGCGTGTGCGTGTGCGTGTGCGTGTGCGTGTGTGCGTGTGCGTGTGTGCGTGTGCGTGTGTGTGTGTGTGTGTGCGTGTATGTGTGTGTGTGTGTGTTTGACTTATGGTGGACTAAGCCCCGTATCCTCTGGGGGCAGTGAGACCCCTGCAGTTTCTCCAAGGAACTGCACCTTTGTAGTATTGTGGGTAATGTTGTATTTCATCACCTCTTATCTCCATATTTACATTTTCGTGAAGAGTTTTTTTTTCTGGTAATTTAACGTCCTACTTGATCATACTGCAGCCTCACAGAAGTAGCAGATCTACAAGCTTGTAGATCTGCTACTTTTGATGCTTTTCAATTTGAATCCTGAAAAGTAACCGTTTTGGAACGTTTGAGGTTTCCACCCGACGGACCATTTAACTATCATGTGTTTGGTTGTATTTCTCTGCTATGGCCACAATGTTAACTTTTCAAGAAATGGAAGAAAAAAACAAGTTTTTAGAACAACATAACACTGTCTCATCAAAGTTGGTGACTTTATACATTATCAGATACTTGAATGTGTCCTTATATTATCATCACTTTACCCACATACATTATATTATATTATTATTATATTAAATACATTATATTATCATCACTTTACCCACATACATTATATTATATTATTATTATATTAAATACATTATATTATCATCACTTTACCCACATACATTATATTATATTATTATTATATTAAATACATTATATTATATCATTATTATATTAAATACATTATATTATCATCACTTTACCCACATACATTATATTATATTATTATTATATTAAATACATTATATTATATCATTATTATATTAAATACATTATATTATCATCACTTTACCCACATACATTATATTATATTATTATTATATTAAATACATTATATTATCATCACTTTACCCACATACATTATATTATATTATTATTATATTAAATACATTATATTATCATCACTTTACCCACATACATTATATTATATTATTATTATATTAAATACATTATATTATATCATTATTATATTAAATACATTATATTATCATCACTTTACCCACATACATTATATTATATTATTATTATATTAAATACATTATATTATCATCACTTTACCCCCTTAATAAAAGCTGAGCACTCATAAAATAAGAACAGGAAAACAGGAGAACAGGAAAACAAATCATCCACAGATCTGTCAAAACATGTCCTATGTCAAAACCCTTTTTAAGCAGAAAGCAGCGGTCATTGTGTGCTCAGCTCAGAGCTGGTATCCTGCCTCTTGCTATTGAGGTAGGTCGGTTCTCAGCTGTGCCAGAAGAGAAGGATATATGCAATGTATGTGACCTGAAAGATGTCCAAAATGAATTCCATTTTATGTTTTATTGAACTCTGTATGACGATTTGAGGGTTCCTTTATTTGATGTAATGCAAAAACAAAAACCTGATCTATTCTGGCAAGATGATGGCCAGAGGTTGGAGTGGTTGTTTAATTATGAGGTATTTAAGACAGACGGCACATTTTGTTTCTAGTGCCCGGAGTAGAAGATCTCATCTCTTCAAATAGGTTCTTGTCCGGTCCTCTGTTAAGATGTGAGGTAACAGGGTGGTCCTCTGTTAAGATGTGAGGTAACAGGGTGGTCCTCTGTTAAGATGTGAGGTAACAGGGTGGTCCTCTGTTAAGATGTGAGGTAACAGGGTGGTCCTCTGTTAAGATGTGAGGTAACAGGGTGGTCCTCTGTTAAGATGTGAGGTAACATGGTGGTCCTCTGTTAAGATGTGAGGTAACAGGGTGGTCCTCTGTTAAGATGTGAGGTAACAGGGTGGTCCTCTGTTAAGATGTGAGGTAACAGGGTGGTCTTCTGTTAAGATGTGAGGTAACAGGGTGGTCCTCTGTTAAGATGTGAGGTAACAGGGTGGTCCTCTGTTAAGATGTGAGGTAACATGGTGGTCCTCTGTTAAGATGTGAGGTAACAGGGTGGTCTTCTGTTAAGATGTGAGTTAACAGGCCCAATGTTGTATTTTAAGTTGTATTTATGTAATCTGGCCATATGGGCATCGGTTCATCGTTTGTCAAATGAAATGCTAGTGTCCTGTAAGTCCATATGGGCGGGGCTTCCTTTGGAAGCATGACACTTTAACACATCCACCGCCAAGGGCTAATCTCAAAATGTACTCACCAGTGCCAAGGTTTTATTGTTGTTTTTTATTTTTTTCAAGTCGCCATAGGCCCCGTTAAAATCCTTTAGAATCCGCGATGGACTGTTTGTAAACAACCTCCACATGTCCCTTCGTCTTTTAGTCCAGACCGCGTGTCTAACGGAGCCGCCATGTTTGAGTTCTGACCGTTTATGTTAACATGGGAAATGCGAGGAGGAAAAACTACACAGGTTTTAGAAGAGTTTCAGTGTCCCACTTAGAATGGAGGCCGACGGGAAACAAAAAACGGGATTATCCTTTGGAAGCATGACACTTTAATAAAGAAAAATCATCAATCATCATACATTATATTATCATCACTTTACCCACATACATTATATTATATTATTATTATATTAAATACATTATATTATCATATATATATTATTCCTCCAGGTTGTATTAACTATGATGTGTTTTGGTTCTTCCTCCAGGTTGTATTTAACCATGATGTGTTTTGGTTCTTCCTCCAGGTTGTATTTAACTATGATGTGTTTTGGTTCTTCCTCCAGGTTGTATTTAACTATGATGTGTTTTGGTTCTTCCTCCAGGTTGTATTTAACTATGATGTGTTTTGGTTCTTGCTCCAGGTTGTATTTAACTATGATGTGTTTTGGTTCTTCCTCGAGGTTGTATTTAATTATGATGTGTTTTGGTTCTTCCTCCATGCAGGGGTGAAGCATTCAGACGTGTGTATCTGTGTCCTGGGCTCTGCTGTCCCCTACATCTCTCTGCTTCTGGAGGCTGGACACCGGAGTCCAGGTAAACCCACCACCCACATGTCTAACATTATAAACCCACCCACATGTCTAACATTATAAACCCACCCACATGTCTAACATTATAAACCCACCCACATGTCTAACATTATAAACCCACCCACATGTCTAACATTATAAACCCACCCACATGTCTAACATTATACACCCACCACCCACATGTCTAACATTATAAACCCACCCACATGTCTAACATTATAAACCCACCCACATGTCTAACATTATAAACCCACCCACATGTCTAACATTATAAACCCACCACCCACATTTCTAACATTATAAACCCACCCACATGTCTAACATTATAAACCCACCCACATGTCTAACATTATAAACCCACCCACATGTCTAACATTATAAACCCACCCACATGTCTAACATTATAAACCCACCCACATGTCTAACATTATAAACCCACCACCCACATGTCTAACATTATAAACCCACCACCCACATGTCTAACATTATAAACCCACCACCCACATGTCTAACGTTATAAACCCACCCACATGTCTAACATTATAAACCCACCCACATGTCTAACATTATAAACCCACCCACATGTCTAACATTATAAACCCACCCACATGTCTAACATTATAAACCCACCCACATGTCTAACATTATAAACCCACCCACATGTCTAACATTATAAACCCACCCACATGTCTAACATTATAAACCCACCCACATGTCTAACATTATAAACCCACCCACATGTCTAACATTATAAACCCACCCACATGTCTAACATTATAAACCCACCACCCACATGTCTAACATTATAAACCCACCACCCACATGTCTAACATTATAAATATATGTGAATATATATATATATATATATATATATATATATATATATATATATATATATATATATATATATATTATTTTAAAAGCGAACATTTGTAACTCAAATCTTTGCTTCTGGGGGGTCCCTGGAACAACATATTAATACATATAATTTTGGGGGTACTTGACAATGATGAAAAGGTTTGAGAACCACTGATATACAGTAGCAACATACGTTTTTTAGGAAACTGTTGGGATTCAGAAGACGTTTGTAGAATGGGCTTCAGGTCTTAAGTGGTTAAAGTCAGTTTGACGTGTAAATGTATTTATAGCTCTATGTTTAGAACGTTAAAATAGCTCAGAGAGTTAGGTGTAAATAGAGGCTTCATTCTGCTGTATGTTGTAACTAATAACAATAACACAGTTTATGAGGATCAGAGGTTGTGTCATGGAGACGTTTATGGTGTGAACTATTGTCATGTAAAGGTTATTTCACCAATTATTAAATAACCCTCTAATCACAGTTATTTGAGATAATCACAATATGTGTGAGTCATAACAGGGACGTGCACAGATAGACTCTAGGTGGTGCTAGAGCACCTGCCCTTTGACCTCTTGACCAGAAGTGCCCTTTTGTAAAAAAAGAAAAAAAAACGTTTTTTTTCCCCAGTTTACAGCAGGGGTCTTCAACAGGGGGTCCGGGACCCCTAGGGGGTCCTCAGAGTTACTACAGGGGGTCCGCCAAATCTTTATGTGATATGATTTTTCTTTTTACCATAACCACTCGAAACCTAGCATCCCTTTTTTTGAGGAGAACTTTAGCCAAAAATAGCCGATCTACAAGCTCACAACGCCTCGCGCTGCGAGGCGTTGTGAGCTTGTAGATCGGCTATTTTTGGCTAAAGAGGTATAGGTGTAGAGGGAAAAAAGAGCAGACCAAGTCAACAAAAAAAGTATAATTTACTTGAGCACCTGCCCCTCAAAATGTCTGTGCACGCCACTGAGTCATAATCGTTTCCATGTTAAAAATGTTCATATATTTTCAAAAATGGAAATCTGGAAATAGCAGATCTACAAGCATGTATATATATATATATATATATATATATATATATATATATATATATATATATATATATATATATATATATATATATATATATATATATATATATATATATATATATATATATATATATATCTACAAGCACAGAATGGGTTCCTGACATCAAAATGTTTGAGAACCACTGAGAATTATGTGAACCCTGCTGAATATTGGTATATGTGTGTGTGTGTGTGTGTGTGTGTGTGTGTGTGTGTGTGTGTGTGCAGGAGATGCGTTGCTGTGTCTCTCTCCTTCCTGGCTCTCTAGCTCCGCCTCCTCCCTGTTGGTCCACAAGGCCGTGACCTTTGACCTCGGTGGACGCACCTTCCTCAGCACGTTCGACCCCCCTCGCCTCGTCACCTACTTCCTGTCATGTGACCCGTACATGGGGGCGGAGCAGGAAGTGATGCGCGGGGTGGGCTGTCCCATGGGCGGCTCTGGGCCGTTGAACAGGTTCTGGTCTGATGTTCTGAACGCCAGAGTTCTGATGCAGGTTATTATTATTTATTATTATTATCTATTATTATTACCCTACCAAACTGCTCACAAAATGTAAGGAAACTTGAATTTGGGCCATTATATCTCCCCTTTACTAATACCAATCAGTAAAGTGTTATATATCATTTTTATCGGTGATTAGTCACCTTTACAGCGAGGTACAGCTTGTAAGCAGCAGGCATTCATGGAATGAGCAACACAGGCAAACGTGTGGGTAGCGGCGAGCAAAAATGTGCCAAAATGGCCTGTTAGACTTTTCTGCTGACATTCATGACATTCAATGGGCTTCAGGTGTGTGCCAGTCACAGGTCTGTGACTGCCTCACAGGAGGTGAGTGACTGGCACCTGAACATGGATTCTGCAACTTTGTTGAGTTTGTGTATGCTCCAAGCAGCAACACTGCCCCCATGGAAAGATGCCACTTTTGTCAGGATAAGGCCCGTGCAACAGGGCAAGTGACATCAAGCTGACATCAAATAATGCGTAATCTGCGTAACGGAACACCAGCTTCACTTGCCCTATTGCACGGGCCTTATCCTGAAGGGACAAACGTGGCATCTTTCTATGGGGGCAGTGCAAGTGGCAGTGCAAGTGGCAGCGGTGGCCTAGTGGTTAGAGGGGCGGCCTTGATACCGGAAGGTTCCTAGTTCGATTCCCCAATTCATCACATCAATCATGAATCACCGCTGAATAGCCCTTGAGCAAGGCTTCCATGCAGGGTCCGGCTGGAAACAAGCTTCGTGCTTAGTCCGACACCCTGGGTAAACAACAAACTTTGCTTTTTTTGCTTTGCTTTGCTGCTGCTATACACAAACTCAACAAAGTTGCAGAACCCATGTTGCAGAATGCAAAGTTGCAGAACCCACCTCTCAGCAGGTGTGTGCTGGCAGGTCGCTCAAAACAAGAGCGATTACCAGCAAAAGCATATTGGGTAATTTTGGCACATTTTTGCTCGGCGCTACCCACACATTTGCCTGTGTTGCTCATTCCATGAATGCCCGATGCTTACAAGCTGTACCTCGTTGTAAAGGTGACTAATCACCGATACAAATGATATATAACACTTTACTGATTGGTATTAGTAAAGGGGAGATATAATGGCCCAAATTTAAGTTTCCTTACATTTTGTGAGCAGTTTATATATCCTACTATATATCCTCCTACTATATACAGTATTAACCCATGAAGTCAGGGAAAGCATCTGCGTTTTTTTTTTTTAAGATTTCTTTGGCTATTAAAAAATATCAGATCTACAAGCTCATAGCGCGGCACAGCGTGCCGCGCTATGAGCTTGTAGAGCTGATATTCCTTTTTAAATCTTGAAATTTTGTGCACATGAATATACATATATTTTAAAGTGAACATTAGTAACTCAAATCTTTGCTTCTGGGGGATTCTACAAATGTCTTCTAAATCCTAACAGTTAAAAAAAAGAAAACATATGTTTCTATATCAGTGATTCTCAAAACGTTTTCATGTCAAGGACCCTCAAAATGATAAGTATTTGGCCGCAGACTCCCGTCTCAAAATATGTTGTTCCAGGGACCACCAGAAGCAAAGATTTGCATTTGAGCATTATATCACTGCATTTGAGCATTATATCACTGCATTTGAGCATTATATCACTGCATTTGAGCATTATATCAATGCATTTGAGCATTATATCACTGCATTTGAGCATTATATCAATGCATTTGAGCATTATATCAATGCATTTGAGCATTATATCACTGCATTTGAGCATTATATCAATGCATTTGAGCATTGATCTGAATATTCCATGAGTCTTATGTTTGTGCTGCACAGAAAGCTGCCATCCCCACACCCCCCACCCTGGCCCTGCTGCTGCCCTCTGCTGGACAGTCCGAGGTTAGTACGGCTTTGAATTTTTCATTTTCATTTTTCTTTACTTTACACGTTTCATTTGAATACATTTACAATGTGAATTTGCTAATTTAATAGTTTCGTGACCCATGACGCTTTTGACCTAAATCTAAGACCCAATTTTGTTTTTGTTTGTTTTAATTATTTTTGTACACGACACAATACAGTTTCAGTTGTTGTTTTGATATAATATACAAAAATTAAAACAACGCTTACAAAAAAACATTGTTTTAATGAACACATTTAAATTTTTCCAATCTGTATGGTAGAGTATGTTAATACAATATAAGGTTGTTTTAATTTTCTTAATATAATCAAATAAATCAGCGTTATTGAAAACCCTTTACATCTGTGTGTGGGTTTATAAATATTGAACCAATGAAAAGTATTTTCAGAGTAGAGTTTGTTACACTTATATGTTATAAGTAACATATTTATGAAACTAAAATAGTTGAAACAGTTTCTGTTTTCTCTTTTTTTTTAACCGCAGAATGTTTATACTAATAGCAATGATTAGAATAAAGTGCTTTAACCTTTTACCAAAGAAATATCACTTACCTTACCCGTCATAACCTTTTGGACAGACGGAGCCTCCGGCGCCCTCCTGTGGCCAGACAGAGGAGCTGCAGGTGGAGGTGGTACACCTGGTTACCGCGGTAACGGAGCAGCTGGGCGCCATCAGGACCAGGATGGAGCACTTCCTGGAGTCTGAACCCGTGAAGAAGACAGACCGGGTCTGTCTGTCTGTCTGTCTGTCTGTCTGTTTGTATCGCTTAATTAATGTCATCATCCTGTTTAAAACATGAATTAATGTTATTTTGGTGCAGGTGGTCGTCAGGCTGAGTGGAGGGAGGTTTGCGGACCCCCACCAGCAGGGGGCGGTACACTACGTAGAGAGGAGCAGCAGAGAGGAGCTGTGGTCCAGGCTGGTTCAGATGCTTCCATGTCTGCTTCCTGGAGAGGCTGTGCTGCTGGAGGCCTTCTGTCCGCCCATGAAGCCTGGGGCTAGAGTACACAGCCACACCTGGGACCAGTACACTGGTGAGGGGCCTTCACTGGGGGGGGGGGGGGGGGTATCAGTGGAAACATTAGTTTTAAGGAACACTGTGTCGGTCGGCGCTATAGCTTTGCCACCGTTGTTGTGAATGTGGGAAGTGAGGACGCTGGCGTTGACTGTTCGCCGCTTCACCTCCTAATGTATGAATGAATGAACCATGGTAAAGGCTTTGAGTACGTTTGAGTACTTAGAAAAGCGCCATAAGAATGCAATTCATTATTATTATTATTATTTTGTAAAAGCGCTATAAAAATGCAATTCATTATTATTATTATTTTGTAAAAGCGCTATAAAAATGCAATTCATTATTATTATAATATCAAGTCCAAAACAACTCTCACAGTGTGAACACAGCTGTGTCATTTTTACATTTCTTTGGCTATTCAAAAATAGTGAGAATGTGTGAAAATCTTTGAGTATATTTTTAGAGTGAACATTTTTAACTCAAATCTTTGCTTATGTTGCTATAATATAAGTGGTTCTCAATGATATGATATTTATCTGTCCACGAACCCCCTCCATCTCAAAATATGTTCTTCCAGGGACCCCCAGAAGCAAATATTTGAGTTAAAAATGTATATATATATTCAAAGATTTGCACACATTTTCACGATTTAAAAAAAAATAGCCGATCTACAAGCTCATAGCACGGCACTTGGTGCCGTGCTATGAGCTTGTAGATCTGCTATTTTTGAATAGCCAAAGAAATCTTAAAATGACACAGATGCGTTCCCGGTCTGAATGGGTTAACCACCGATGATCCAGGTTCAAAGAGAATGTTTTAAATATGGTTTTGCTCTCGTTAAGATTCTCCTATTAACTACAATTAGTCAAATATTGGATTATTGTCTCCAATAGGAATGTGACGAAAACTAAAGAAATCTCTATGAATTCAAGGCTTCATGGGGAGAGTTTATTGATAGAGTGAAGTGTTGGGTAAAGTATTCCTTTAATGTGAGAGTCTATGTCCTGGTTGCAATCAATTGATTGATTGATTGAAGTACAGTTAAAGCAATTTGTCTAAAACGTACGTCAAAAAAAAGTCCTTGTGGTCTTGTTTCCATTGAGGTCTTTGGTATTCAATTCATGAACATATATACAGTAGTAGAACCAAACAGTTCAATATCATCACAAAAATACAGGAGAAAAGAAAGAAAGAAAAAAAAACACTACATGTACAGAGTCTGAAAAAACAATGGGGGGGGGGGGGGGGGGTGAGAGTCAAAGGAAGGTGGGGGGGTCGTCTGTCTAAGGGAGAAATGGTACTACATCTCCTTTTAGCCTCCTTTCAGGGTTGTTTTAAATGAGCCCAGCGAACTGCATTTTTTGAGGGAAGGGGTTAGACTATTCCAAACCTGGGTGGCAGAGCTGTAGAAGGAGAATTTACCCATGTTTGTTTTATGGGTGGGTGGTACCAGATCGTTGTTAACGCTCCCCCTAGTTTTGTGGCTGTGGGTGTCGCTAAGCTACTCTTAACTTTTACTTTTCTTTTGTAATTCACATTTTGATGTGGCATTAGCGACACAATTATACATTTCAGTGCTTTTCATTCAGTCCACATTTCTCTGTCTTTTGTGTAGATAATTCTCGTCTCTGTGTGGAAGTCCTTAGTGTTACACTCTCTGTGTGTAGAAGTCCTTAGTGTTACACTCTCTGTGTAGAAGTCCTTAGTGTTACACTCTCTGTGTGTAGAAGTCCTTAGTGTTACACTCTCTGTGTGTAGAAGTCCTTAGTGTTACACTCTCTGTGTAGAAGTCCTTAGTGTTACACTCTCTGTGTGTAGAAGTCCTTAGTGTTACACTCTCTGTGTGGAAGTCCTTAGTGTTACACTCTCTGTGTGTAGAAGTCCTTAGTGTTACACTCTCTGTGTGTAGAAGTCCTTAGTGTTACACTCTCTGTGTAGAAGTCCTTAGTGTTACACTCTCTGTGTGTAGAAGTCCTTAGTGTTACACTCTCTGTGTGTAGAAGTCCTTAGTGTTACACTCTCTGTGTAGAAGTCCTTAGTGTTACACTCTCTGTGTGTAGAAGTCCTTAGTGTTACACTCTCTGTGTAGAAGTCCTTAGTGTTACACTCTCTGTGTGTAGAAGTCCTTAGTGTTACACTCTCTGTGTAGAAGTCCTTAGTGTTACACTCTCTGTGTAGAAGTCCTTAGTGTTACACTCTCTGTGTGTAGAAGTCCTTAGTGTTACACTCTGTGTGTGGAAGTCCTTAGTGTTACACTCTCTGTGTGTAAGTCCTTAGTGTTACACTCTCTGTGTAGAAGTCCTTAGTGTTACACTCTCTGTGTGTAGAAGTCCTTAGTGTTACACTCTCTGTGTGTAGAAGTCCTTAGTGTTACACTCTCTGTGTAGAAGTCCTTAGTGTTACACTCTCTGTGTGTAGAAGTCCTTAGTGTTACACTCTCTGTGTGTAAGTCCTTAGTGTTACACTCTGTGTGTGTAAGTCCTTAGTGTTACACTCTCTGTGTGTAGAAGTCCTTAGTGTTACACTCTCTGTGTAGAAGTCCTTAGTGTTACACTCTCTGTGTAGAAGTCCTTAGTGTTACACTCTCTGTGTAGAAGTCCTTAGTGTTACACTCTCTGTGTAGAAGTCCTTAGTGTTACACTCTCTGTGTAGAAGTCCTTAGTGTTACACTCTCTGTGTAGAAGTCCTTAGTGTTACACTCTGTGTGTAGAAGTCCTTAGTGTTACACTCTCTGTGTGGAAGTCCTTAGTGTTACACTCTCTGTGTGGAAGTCCTTAGTGTTACACTCTGTGTGTAGAAGTCCTTAGTGTTACACTCTGTGTGTGGAAGTCCTTAGTGTTACACTCTGTGTGTAGAAGTCCTTAGTGTTACACTCTCTGTGTGGAAGTCCTTAGTGTTACACTCTCTGTGTGGAAGTCCTTAGTGTTACACTCTGTGTGTAGAAGTCCTTAGTGTTACACTCTCTGTGTAGAAGTCCTTAGTGTTACACTCTCTGTGTAGAAGTCCTTAGTGTTACACTCTCTGTGTAGAAGTCCTTAGTGTTACACTCTGTGTGTAGAAGTCCTTAGTGTTACACTCTGTGTGTAGAAGTCCTTAGTGTTACACTCTGTGTGTGGAAGTCCTTAGTGTTACACTCTCTGTGTAGAAGTCCTTAGTGTTACACTCTCTGTGTGGAAGTCCTTAGTGTTACACTCTCTGTGTAGAAGTCCTTAGTGTTACACTCTCTGTGTAGAAGTCCTTAGTGTTACACTCTCTGTGTGGAAGTCCTTAGTGTTACACTCTCTGTGTGGAAGTCCTTAGTGTTACACTCTCTGTGTAGAAGTCCTTAGTGTTACACTCTCTGTGTGGAAGTCCTTAGTGTTACACTCTCTGTGTGGAAGTCCTTAGTGTTACACTCTCTGTGTGGAAGTCCTTAGTGTTACACTCTCTGTGTAGAAGTCCTTAGTGTTACACTCTCTGTGTAGAAGTCCTTAGTGTTACACTCTCTGTGTGGAAGTCCTTAGTGTTACACTCTCTGTGTAGAAGTCCTTAGTGTTACACTCTCTGTGTAGAAGTCCTTAGTGTTACACTCTCTGTGTAGAAGTCCTTAGTGTTACACTCTCTGTGTAGAAGTCCTTAGTGTTACACTCTCTGTGTGGAAGTCCTTAGTGTTACACTCTCTGTGTAGAAGTCCTTAGTGTTACACTCTCTGTGTGGAAGTCCTTAGTGTTACACTCTCTGTGTGGAAGTCCTTAGTGTTACACTCTCTGTGTAGAAGTCCTTAGTGTTACACTCTCTGTGTAGAAGTCCTTAGTGTTACACTCTCTGTGTGGAAGTCCTTAGTGTTACACTCTCTGTGTAGAAGTCCTTAGTGTTACACTCTCTGTGTAGAAGTCCTTAGTGTTACACTCTCTGTGTAGAAGTCCTTAGTGTTACACTCTCTGTGTAGAAGTCCTTAGTGTTACACTCTCTGTGTAGAAGTCCTTAGTGTTACACTCTCTGTGTAGAAGTCCTTAGTGTTACACTCTCTGTGTGGAAGTCCTTAGTGTTACACTCTCTGTGTGGAAGTCCTTAGTGTTACACTCTCTGTGTGGAAGTCCTTAGTGTTACACTCTCTGTGTAGAAGTCCTTAGTGTTACACTCTCTGTGTAGAAGTCCTTAGTGTTACACTCTCTGTGTAGAAGTCCTTAGTGTTACACTCTCTGTGTAGAAGTCCTTAGTGTTACACTCTCTGTGTGTAGAAGTCCTTAGTGTTACACTCTCTGTGTGTAGAAGTCCTTAGTGTTACACTCTCTGTGTGGAAGTCCTTAGTGTTACACTCTCTGTGTAGAAGTCCTTAGTGTTACACTCTCTGTGTAGAAGTCCTTAGTGTTACACTCTCTGTGTAGAAGTCCTTAGTGTTACACTCTCTGTGTAGAAGTCCTTAGTGTTACACTCTCTGTGTAGAAGTCCTTAGTGTTACACTCTCTGTGTGGAAGTCCTTAGTGTTACACTCTCTGTGTGGAAGTCCTTAGTGTTACACTCTCTGTGTAGAAGTCCTTAGTGTTACACTCTGTGTGTAGAAGTCCTTAGTGTTACACTCTCTGTGTGGAAGTCCTTAGTGTTACACTCTCTGTGTAGAAGTCCTTAGTGTTACACTCTCTGTGTAGAAGTCCTTAGTGTTACACTCTCTGTGTAGAAGTCCTTAGTGTTACACTCTCTGTGTAGAAGTCCTTAGTGTTACACTCTCTGTGTAGAAGTCCTTAGTGTTACACTCTCTGTGTAGAAGTCCTTAGTGTTACACTCTCTGTGTAGAAGTCCTTAGTGTTACACTCTCTGTGTAGAAGTCCTTAGTGTTACACTCTCTGTGTAGAAGTCCTTAGTGTTACACTCTCTGTGTAGAAGTCCTTAGTGTTACACTCTCTGTGTAGAAGTCCTTAGTGTTACACTCTCTGTGTGGAAGTCCTTAGTGTTACACTCTCTGTGTGGAAGTCCTTAGTGTTACTCTCTCTGTGTGGAAGTCCTTAGTGTTACACTCTCTGTGTGG
>NC_139955.1:49150831-49195831 GCF_963454915.1 Gymnoscopelus microlampas
CTGTCAGTCAAACCTCCTATTATTAATGATATTATTAATTACATTATTAATGCTATTATTAATGCTATTATTAATGACATTATTAATGACATTATTAATGACATTATTAATGATATTATGAATGACATTATTAATGACATTATTTATGACATTATTAATGACATTATTAATGATATTATTAATGATATTATTAATGACATTATTAATGACATTATTAATGATATTATTAATGACATTATTAATGACATTATTAATGATATTATTAATGATATTATTAATGACATTATTAATGATATTATTAATGACATTATTAATGATATTATGAATGACATTATTAATGATATTATGAATGACATTATTAATGACATTATTAATGAACAATATGAATTATAAATGTGAACACTAGAGTCTAGACAGAACATTCCTGTTTCTGTGTGTGAAACAGCTCCTCCTGGTGGACGGCGACCCCAACCACTTCGCCTCCAAGATGGTGGACCACTTCCTGCCGCTGCCCGACCTCCCGGACCATCGCCGCGACGACCAGCACTGCGTACGCATCTGCGATTGGCTGACGTCCTCGGGGCTCCGCCCCGACGGCTGCGTGTGCTTCTGGGACGACTGCGTGGTGCTGACCTCGCTGGTCTGCGATAGGCTGGGGCTCAGGGGCCCGCCCCCCGACGCCATCTGCATCGCCAAGGAGAAGAGCTGCACCCACCTGCATCTGCAGGGGCTGACCAAGACCTCCAGGAACCCAGAGGAGACCCTGAGGAACCCAGAGCATCTGCAGGGGCTTCTGAAGACCACCTGGAACCCAGAGGAGACCCTGAGGAACCCAGAGCATCTGCAGGGGCTTCTGAAGACCACCGGGCACCACCTGCCTGTCAGCGCGCAGGAGCCTGGAGGTCAGGCGGATAGCCAGGTAGGACCGTCACACAGTGTTGATTTCGTCCACTAAAACTATGACGGAAAATGTTCGTCCGACTGCCTTTTTTCACTGACAAAAACGACATAAAAACTACATAAAAACTACATAAAATTAAAAACTAAATTAAACTAAGCTATGATGACTAAAACTAAGACTAAATATACTGACAATTTTGTCAAATAAAAACTAGACTAAAATGTTAGTGAGGGACTAGTGGAGAAGAGATCCAGTAGAACTAAAAGACAAGTCAAAATAGCCGATCTACAAGCTCACAACGCGTCGCGCTGCGACGCGTTGTGAGCTTGTAGATCTGCTATGTTCAGCATGCATCCAAGTGTAGCGTGACAGAATCTGCGACGCTAAACGCTCTAATGTTTTTTTTATATAAGTGGTGGCAACATTTTTTGACACCACACGGGTCTTCCCAACAATAGCTAAGATTGAAGTCCGTGTGAACATGGCCAAATAATAACTTAATAGGCAAACTAGGTCTAATGAAGCACGCTAGCATTTAGGCTAACCCTCCTGCCTGAGGCTGCAGTAAAACGTGCACTGTCTGTGAATGAGGGGAGTGCAGTGGAGCACGGTTACTGCGGGGGGGGGGGGGGGGCGGGACGTCTCCCCATTCGTGTCGCCATTGGCTTAAAGGAGTGAAGGACAGCCAGGACAGCCAATGACACTTAGGTGTCACTCAGGTGTCGCTTAGGTGTCGACTAGTACCCAGCCTGTTTGTAGAGCAGCAGCTTTGCAGCTGCTAAAAATCAGATGACTAAAATATGACTATATTAAAATATGACTTTTTTTTTAATATATTTTTTTTTGGGCTTTTTATAGCTTTATTTGGAGAGGGACAGTGAAAGTAGGCTGACAGGAAACGGGGAGAGAGATGGGGGAAGACACGCAGCAAAGGTCGTCGGGAACGGGACGCGAACCCGCGACACGCTGTCAGTTAAGGGATTTCAACCGAGGGTGCCTGGACCGTGACGCCACGGCCCAGGCCAACTAAATGGAATTTGATTCAAAAGACTATGACTAAAACTCAATCAAAATGTGCAACACTACGTCAGCATCACAACATTTACTGTAACACATTGAGTGCCAGGTACTATGCATCCGCTTCATCCGCACGGTGCCAGCGTTTTTTACCTTCTTTTTGACGGTCTTCGGAGAGCCCCCAGAAACCACGACGCGCACGCGGATGTAAACTAAAAGTGTCCGGGGGGTGGGGGAGGGTCTCGTCTATCCACTGGAACAGAAACATTTCTACCGCGATCGGCCATTTTGTTGCTGTCGCCCGTTGAAAACGGCTCGTTTTCACCAACAAAAAAAAACAATCCGAGCTAGATGTGTTTTTCTACAAATCCTAACATAGGAATGGACGGAGGAGACGTTTTTTGGGATGACGTCACATCCGTCCATTCCTTCTAGCAGAGTCGAGGGAGCACTCCTAAGTTGTGTTAGAGCGCCATCTTGTGGAATTTTCACACAAAAAAGACGTAGTAGACGTTGAAAAGACGTAGATCTACGTTTATGGCACTCAATGTGTTTTAACCCATTAAGACCTGGAACTGTGTCATTTTTTGATTTGAGCTAAAAAGCATTATTTTACACTTTGGCTATTCAAAAATAGCAGATCTACAAGCTCATAGCGCGGCACCGAGTGCCGCGCTATGAGCTTGTAGATCTGCTATTTTTGAAAAATCGTGAAAATGTGTGCAAATCTTTGAATATATATATTTTTAAAGCGAACATTTTTAACTCAAATCGTTGCTTCTGGGGGTCCCTGGAACAACATATTTTGATGGGGGTCCGCGGCCAAATACAAACTACTACCTTGACATGAAAAAGATTGAGCACCACTGATATAGAAACAAACGTTTTTCAGAAAACAGTTGAGATTTAGGAGACGTGTAGAATCGGCTTCAGGTCTCAATGTGTTTTAATTGTCACACAGTGGCCTCTCTCTACAATAACAGCTGCTTGTGGTTGTGATCCAGGCTGACCTGAGGAACATGAAGAGAGTGGGGATGGTGAACAACAACAACAACATGGAAGCAGACAGTCTGAAGGTCCTGGCTGACTTCGACACAGGAAGGCTCTTCAACAACGTGGGGAAGACCTGCTGCTCTCGCTCCTTACCGGCCGCCTCCCCCTTCCTGATGCCTTCCCCTCCTCCTCCTCCTCCCTCCTCCTCCTCGTCTCCGGGCTCCTCCTCCCCCTTCCGTGCGTCCGTCCCCCTGCTCTCCCCGTCCCCCGGCTCCTACGCCGTGCCCTGCATCCACGTGGAGACGGCGGTGGACCTGCAGAAGGCGGCGGGCGCCGTGCGCTACCCGGCCGTGATGAAGCTGGAGTACGGGGCGGGTGCCGTGGGCGTCCGCAAGGTGGGCTCCCTGGAGGAGAGCCTGGCGCACCTGGAGCGCATCGGCGGCGACCTGCGCGAGGAGACGGACTACCCGGGCATCGGCCTGGGCTGGGGCAACGCCATGACGCTCATGGAGTACGTGGGCGGCACGGAGCACGACGTGGACCTGCTGCTGTTCGACGGCCGGCTGGAGGGCGCCTTCGTGTCGGACAACGGCCCCACGCGGGCGCCCGGCTTCACCGAGACGGCGGCGCAGATGCCGTCGGGCCTGCCGGCCGACCGGCGCGCCCAGCTGGTGGCGGCGGCGCACCACGCCTGCCTGGGCTGCGGCCTGCGCGACGGCGTGTTCAACGCCGAGCTGAAGATGACGGCGGCGGGGCCGCGGCTCATCGAGATCAACGCCCGCATGGGCGGCTTCTACCTGCGCGACTGGATCCGCGAGCTGTACGGCGTGGACATCCTGCTGGCCGCCTTCGCCGTGGCGTGCGGCGTGCGGCCCCGCCTGCCCTCGGCCGCGGCGCTGCCGGCCCGCGGGCACTTCGCCGGCGTGATGTGCGTGGTGTCCCAGCACCTGGGGGCGCTGCGCACCACCGCCAGCCCCGCCCGGCTCCGCCGGCTCCACCGCCAGGGGGCGCTGTGGCTCAACGAGCTGGCGGCGGACGACGAGCTGATCGCCGGCGAGTACGAGGAGCCGTTCTGCAACGTGGGCGTCAGGGACCAACGCAGCGGCCGGGACGCCCGGCGACGCCTGCTGGCGCTCTGCCAGGGCCTGGGGCTGCACTGCCCGCCCCGCTACGACCTCACATACTTCCTGTCGCATTTCAGTTAATAATAACCCGCTTAAACCCCCCCCCACTCCCCCCACTCCCCCCCCCCCCTCCCCCTCTGAGGTATCCTGGTAGAGTGTCTCCTACAGCCAAGATTTACAAGCTTTTATTTTTTAGCAAAACTAAAAAATAAAAGCCTGGAGATCGAGGCTAGGAATTTACTTCCTGAAGCCACACTCACACGATCACGCTAAAGCAGGGGTCTTCAACCTTTTCAGGCCAAGGACCCCCTAGCTGAGAGAGAGATGAAGCAGGGACCCCCTCTATATCGTATAAAATTGTGTTTCAGATTCAACATTTTTTTGTTTACGTGGTCTGCTCTTTTTTTCCCTCTACACCTATAACTCTTTGCCAAAAATAGCCGATCTACAAGCTCACAACGCCTCGCAACGCGAGGCGTTGTGAGCTTGTAGATCGGCTATTTTTGGCTAAAGTTCTCCTCAGAAAAGGGATGTTAAGGTAAAATAAAAAATCCTATCACACAAAGATTTGGCGGACTCCCTGTAGTAACTCTGAGGACCCCCTAGGGGTCCTGGACCCCCTGTTGAAGACCTCTGCGCTAAAGCATGCGTCGGCCCCATGTACAGCCATTAGGCGCAGGGGGAGGGGACGCATGCTGTGATTGTGTGAGCCTCGCATCCTGACACACAGACAGGCTGCGACTCGCAGCTCGCTGCACGCAGCAGCTGTTAGAGGCACTCGTCACCGATGATGAACGCACCGTAATGGTGCAACATATGAACGTGAACGTCCCAATCTGGCGGATTAAAGCAGCGCAGCACAGGGCACCAACCTTGGGGGGTTCACCAAACGGCGTGAGTGAAAAAAAAAAACGGCGAAAATCGGCAGAATTTGGAAGCAGAGCGTCCTTTTTTTCTCGCGCAGAGTGGCCCGTTTTTAATAAAATGTCTCAAATCATGAACACAGCGTCCAATTGCAGTGAAACTTTGCACACACATTCCCACTAGGCCGAGGAAGAAATGCCACCCTTTTCACATAGTCCTGTTATAGCGGGGAGACAGATTTTTGCAAAACATTTTTTGGGGTATTAATCCTACAGATTTTGTCCAAACATCACACAAATTGGTACACAGTATCTCTATAGTCATGTGATCAACACGGATCGTCTGATTTTTCATATTCCATTCTGATTGGCTAACATTGGCACCTAAGTTTGCAGGAGTGGCTCGTTTTGAACAAAATGCCTCAAATCCTGATTGTTTAGGATTGACTTCTACTACCTGGCCTGGTGGAGACGTCTGCTCTGAGGAGAACATACTTCTAGTCTGCCAATGTGTTCTCCAGAGTACCAGATGCTGGGGTTTAAGTGGTTAAGAATTTATGCAACGTTATAGAGCCTCTTGATATTATGTTTAAAGACGAGCTAACATAGAAACATAGATCATCTGTTAAACTACTTGAACGTTTAGAAATGTTTTAGAGATGTTTTTTGAACATGTTTGAAGTGTTGTTCCTGTAATGACATGCAGGGTGAAGTGTTGTTCCTGTAATGACATGCAGGGTGAAGTGTTGTTCCTGTAATGACATGCAGGGTGAAGTGTTGTTCCTGTAATGACATGCAGGGTGAAGTGTTGTTCCTGTCATGACATGCAGGGTGAAGTGTTGTTCCTGTAATGACATGCAGGGTGAAGTGTTGTTCCTGTAATGACATGCAGGGTGAAGTGTTGTTCCTGTAATGACATGCAGGGTGAAGTGTTGTTCCTGTAATGACATGCAGGGTGAAGTGTTGTTCCTGTAATGACATGCAGGGTGAAGTGTTGTTCCTGTAATGACATGCAGGGTGAAGTGTTGTTCCTGTAATGACATGCAGGGTGAAGTGTTGTTCCTGTAATGCAGTGGTTCTCAAACTTTTTCATGTCAAGGACCCCCAAATTGAAACTCATTAGCCTGCGGACCCCCATTTGAAAAATATATGCCAGGGACCCCCATGAGAGAAGACTTTTACAGCTCTAGCAGTGATTCTCAACCATTTTAATTTCAAGGACCCCCAGTTTGACATGCATTAGGGCTACGGACCCCCATTTAATGGCACTTCTATCCCTGGGACCCCAATTTATATTGTAAAATCAATGTTAATGTAACTCTGAGAGTGTACAAATGGAACCAAATGGACCCGTTAGGGTCCATTTGGTTCCATTTGTACACTCTCAGAGTTACAGACCCATTAGGGTCCATTTGGTTCCCACCCATCATTTAGCTGGGGACCCCCTGGTACCCCCTCAAGTGCCCCTGGGGGTCCCCGGACCCCACTTTGAGAACCAATGCTGTAATGACATGCAGGGTGAAGTGTTGTTCCTGTAATGACATGCAGGGCTCGATTCTGTTCCTAAACGAGTATGTCTTAACAGTCAGATTCCTTAACGGTTCCCTTTAACGATACTTATGTTTTGAAAAAAGGAAATACATTTTGGCCTCCATTATAATTTTTGATAAACTCAAATTCAATCATAAATACAGTATTGCATAACATATTATTGTAGTGGTTCTCAAAGTAGGGTCCAGTGACCCTCTGAGTGTAACAAATGGAACCAAATGGACCCTTACAGGGTCCATTTGGTTCCATTTGTTACACTCTCAGAGTTATGGAGGTCCTTGAAATGAAAAGGTTATTATAGAACCACTGGTTGAAACTGACAGTGTGACAAAAACCTGGTTCTGCAAACAGTTCCAAATGTGATGGAACCCATTCCTAGTTCCTCATCCCAACCCTCATGACATGCAGGTTTAAAGTAGCCTGGTAAACCCTCCCTCCAGAAATCTCAATTGTATTTTATTTCAGGAGTGAGTCTGGCCTGCAGACCTATATGGGCAATTTGGCTGTGGGCTGGAGATGGGCGGGAGTAATGTGGCTTTGATGTCCAAGTGGCCCTTTGATGTCCAATTAAGCCACTTTAGGCTGCAGTGATTATCACCAGGAGTAATTGGTTTGTCTTTGATGTTAATGAGCAGCTTGTATGAAAGGTGTATTGATTAATGACGTGTGAACCACTCTGGTTCCACCTGATTGGCCTACCCCCGCTGTCAATCACAAAACAATGATCGAGGACGCTGATTGGCTCGGTTAGTTTTTAATTCCGCTAGAAACTCCCACAATGGGCAATCAGGCCAGACTCACTCCTGAAATCAAATGGAAATGAGATTTCCGGAGGGAGGGTTTACCAGGCTAGGTTTAAAGTGGTGATGGTGATAAAAAAAAAACAGCAGAATGTTATGACTTCCTCATGCAGAGTGCCGTGTTTCAACAGCTTAATAACCTTTATTTTTTAAATACTGTATGTTGAAATGTGCTTTAGAAAACAAACCTGCCTTGATAATAACTGGTGATGATAATAATAAGGGCAATATTATTTATGTTGATCATTTGTAGATAGATGGATACCTTTATTGATTGATGTGGGGGGGGGGGGGGGGGGCATTCGCTGGAGTTTGTTAATATTTCAGTTGTTTATATTGGGCTGAAATCATCTGAACATTGTAGCCCAAACAACAGTCACTGTACTGTGCTGGTAGAATACACACATTTTAGTTGTCACTGAAATAATCAAGTTGTTTGGTTTAGAATCCAAATCAAATTTTCACCCTAAATTTTCTTTATTTGTAATCCAATTCTCCATTTTTATTTTTATTTTTCATGTAAAAAATAAATGGATCAATTCCAGAATCTCTCTTTTTTTATTATAAGAAAAATCCAAAATGATGAACACTGTTCATTTGTAGATCTGTTTAAAAAAAAATCACAATAAAAACAAAATGTTTTACTCTGAATATGATGCTGTGTGAAACATTAGTGTTTGTGTGTAGATGCATATCTTACAATAAATGTCTCTGTATGTGTGTACGTATGTATGTACGTATGTAATTCTCATATCTCGAGGATCGACAGATGTGTCGCAGACGACGTGAGGGAGTGGGTGCCCGGCGTCCAGTCGGTCGGATAGGCGGTTGTCCAGAACCGCGAGAAAAGGCTCTGGCCGTGGCCCAAATGAGCCAAATGATTGCCATGCCAACCCCAGCCTAAGCTTGATGACTTGGCAAATTCCTCACACCTGTCCAATTCCCCACACCTGTCATATGATTAGTTAGTCAGTCTGCTTTCCTCAGTCAGTCTGCACTCTTTTTTTTTTTTTTCATAATTTTTATCCCGCCATTTTTGTAACCCATTTTTTTCACCCGGTGCCAATTTCCTAAGTGATCCTGGGCGCTACACCAGCACTACACCAGCGCTACACCAGTCCTACACCAGCGCTACACCAGTCCCCCACAGCCAGGGAGGCCAGGGCCGAGCTCATGCTTCCTTCAATGCATGAGAGCCAACTGACCTTCTTGTCACCTGACAGGGGGGAGTTTCCCTGGTAGGACGTAGCGCGTGGAAGGAACACGTTATTCCAACCAGTTCCCTTCCCCTCCATCAGGCGCCCCGGCTGTCATGGGGGAGGAGTTTAGTGACCAGGATTACTACATGTTTTTGTGAGGGTATTAACTACCCTAGGAGACACGGGGAGAACATGCAAACTCCACACAGAGTAGGCCCTTTCACCAACCCCACCCTGGGTATGGGCGCTGATGACGCGGAGGAGAAGACACGCCCCCAGCGCCCACAGCGTCCACAGCGTCCCTGGCGGGAATCGAACCCAGGACCTTCTAGCTGTTTCTTGCCCACCTTTGGAGTTACATCATGTCAAGGTAACTACACAACCCAAACCTCTACCAAAGCGGTCTTGCCCTTTAAGCCCTGTATTCTTCACTGTACAATGAATAGTGAAAATATAGCCTACAAGCTCCCAGCACAACGCCCTGCAGTGAGTTCAGTCAGACAACTCTTGAATTGGATTAGAATATATATTTATTGAGCAAGCTTGAGCATAGATATAAGAAGCATAAAGAAGCATAGTTTGGCGTCAGGGCTCTGAATCCATTCACTCCCTGTAAGAATAACATTAATAAATGGCCTGAACTAGCTGGCCTGAACTAGCTCCGTAAACTGCGCCTCATTTGTGAGTTTGTAGATCTGATATTTTCACATTCTCTTTCTGTTTGCGTATCGTTGCTGTAGGGCAAAAACCTCTTATCTCCATATTCTAACTTTTCTTTTTCTTTTTCTTCTCGTAAATAATGCCCTACTTGATCAATTAAATATCAGATCTACCAGCTCGAAATTGTTTCGAAAGTGTTTCGAGCTTGTCGATCTGCAATTCCTTTTTCTTTTCTTTTTTTGATCCTGAAAAGTAACAGTTTTAGACGTGAGGTTCCCACTCGACAGAGACCATATAATGACATGGTTTGGTTTTAGTATTTTTTTTTGGTTCAAAATACATCATTTGCATTGAGACACTTCAAAATCTAACTGATAAATTGGAGGTACCATAGGACTGATAAAAGAGTCATTTCCCGTAATGATGGATTGCTACACAATGAATCACATGACCACACACTGACCACCTGACGGGACGTCCTGTGTGACTCAGTCCTCTGTCAGACAGACAGTTGTTCTGAGGAGGAGAGCAGATGTTCTCCTGGCCTGTATGTGGAGCATTCCCAGGCCTGCCATCATCACGGCCGTGTAGAAACTAAGAGACCGTTGTGTGTTATGAATGCTGTGCTGGTTGCATACAAATGTTAACACCCAGCTAAATGCGCCAATTAAAGTTTGCAACTCTGGATTTACAACGCAATGCAATCTCTTAAAAGTCATGGATAGATTATTCACATCCGGACAGCAGCTGAACGGTAATTAGTCTGATTAAAAGAAGGATCTATTAAAGTTACAAACATTACATCATCAGTGTTGCATCCCATAATATTATACAACAAGCCAATAAACGTGTCATTTGGTGTCTCTGTTGCGTTGACTGTGTGTGTGTTTGGCAGAACTGCAGTATCATGACTTTGTAAAGAGTTCTTCAGATGACAGATTGTATTCAATTTATAGATCCATTTAAAACATAAATCATTACAACCGCTTGTGTTCTGTAATGTAAAGATAAAGATGCTATATAGACACTGAACAGAAATGCTGCTAAAAAGCACAAAGTGGTTCTTTGGCTTGTAATAATAGGGAAACCTCTTTGGCGCTATACAGCATGTATTTAAAATATATATTATAGCCCTTGTCAAATGATGCTTACATAGAACCATTAGATGTGCCTACATTAGCTGAAGAACCATACTGTATGTGATGAGCAACACAACCCCTGGAATGAATCAACCTAGAGCAGTGGTTCTCAACGCCACTCGGTGCTGCGCTTATTTTTTGTATAGCTAAATGAATCTAAGAATGACAGAGATGTGTTCCCGGATTGAATGGGTTAATTAAGGCACTTGATACCTGATACCAATTTTATCAGAGACAGAGAATCAGTTCAGGATACAGATTAAACGAGTGAAATTGGAAGTGATAAGGATAATTCCTTTTCCTTTTAACAGGTCGTTCATGAAAGTCCTTGCAGTCTTGTTTCCAATGAGAACCTGTGAGCATTTAGGGGTTAAGAGTCTTGCTCAGGGACACATTTCATTTCATCGACACATATGCTGGCCTGGCCTGGAATGGAACCTGGGGCAACCAGGGCCTCTGGCTCCCTAGGCGGGCTCAATCAGCTATGGACACTGTAGGCCTATAAATGAAGCTGATAAATGGATACTATCTCCTGATGGGCTGAGATTTTGTCACCTACCTGAAAATGTATTTTCTGTTTATTAAAGAGCTGGATAGACATGCAGACTCCGGTTACTGAACAAACACTATAGTAAGGGTTATTACTATCAAAATATGGTGCTTTAACCTTTAAAAAAAAAAGTTTTTGTTTTTACCAAAAGATATTGGTGTCAATCTGTTTCTCTACAGCCCAATCAAGCAGCTCCAATCTGTCCTTAATGTACATTTGAGCAGTGGTGTAAAGTAACTAGTACAAGTACAATTTTGAGGTATTTTTGCATTACTGGAGTATTTCCAATTTTCAGAAGCCTACTTTTACTTCTACTCCACTAGATCTTAGAGTTAAGTTTTATACTTTTACTCCATTTCAATTATTTGAAAACTTTAGATACTTTGTAGATTTACAAAACATACATTTACCACTTCAGCTCTTTTACTTTTTGGCCAAATAGCAGATCTACAAGCTCACAATGCGTCGTGATGCGACGCATTGTGAGCTTGTAGATCTGAATTTTCAAAAGATTTTTATACATTTCAAAACTTCTGAAATGGGATATTCTGCATAATGAGTACTTTCTACTTTTGGTACTTGAAGTACTTTTTTGATACCAATGCTTTTTCACTACCGAAACGAAAGTTAAATCTGAAAAAATCACTAAGTGTGGAGGCCAAAATTGTCCCCCCAAAAACCTGTTAGGAGTACGTTTCAGGCAATTTAGAGTTGATTGGTAGTACTTTGTAGTGACATTTTTTTTGGTCCCTAACATTCATCGAGCTCTGGACTTAGTAAATTCACCATTGGGTCACTACCGAAACGAAAGTTGGTCACTACCGAAACGAAAGTTAAATCCGAAAAAATCACTAAGTGTGGAGGCCAAAATCGTCCCCCCAAAAACCTGTTAGGAGTACGTTTCAGGCAATTTAGAGTTGATTGGTAGTACTTTGCAGTGACATTTTTTTTGGTCCCTAACATTCATTGAGCTCTGGACTTAGTACATTTTCTTTTTTCACCATTGGGTCACTACCGAAACGAAGGTTTGTCCCTACCGAAACGAAAGTTAAATCCGAAAAAATCACTAAGTGTGGAAAAAAATCGTCCCCCCAAAAACCTGTTAGGAGTACACTCGGAGCATTGTGCAGTTCAGAAGTGAGTATATCCTAGGATATACTAGCGCTTTTTCTGCCCGTCATCCTCCACCCTTCACATATCATAATTTTGAAGCTTAGGCTACTTAGGCGACTAACCAAGGGGCAACTTGAAGACCTGTTGAGTGTTGTTCAAGTGTGTATTTGCACTTCGTGAAGAAAAAAAAGCTGACATGGCCAACGAGCTCAACTACATATTCTCCCACGCCCAAGTTCCCAAAAATAATCTCCTGGTCACAAGTTGGTGTACAAATTGAATGAACACTGGGGATTTGACTGTGTACGTTGTCCTCTTGCGTGTCTAGGACCAGCTGTGTGGGCGAGATCCCACCCTCGTCGATGACCATCCTGACCGAGCTCACCCAGCTCAGCAAGACGACCAACGCCATTCAGCTGAATGAAAATGGTATGTGGCTACAGCACACATACAAAGATGCCCCATGTGAAACCGTTAAGTCACCACTTAATCATTAAGGGGTGACTTAGCAGGATGCATTAAGGTTTAATGCATCCTGCAGCAGCTATATTAATTCATGACCAACTGAAAATAATTGATGCCCAAATTATTTTACACTCCCCCAGGTGCTGATAGCCTCCCACCTGCCCTCCTATGAGCTCAGGCACAACCAGGTGGCCTACACTTGACGGACAGCACTTCAAACTCAGGGTGGAGCGACAGCACCTGACAGTTCATGTCATAGGTATGGTATGAGCTCAATACCCCCCCCCCCCCCCCCCACACACACACACACACACACACGCAAACACAAACACACGCAATGCATGCATGCTGCATATGTACATGGATTTCAGAACTTGCACTTTTTAGTTTGTTTCAATGCCTGGGTAGAATGTGTTGCATGGTCAATTAATAAAAAAGACTGTTTGAATACAACACTGATGATGTTTCCAAGTTTGTGCATCAGTAGATGTTTTTGTTTACTGTAAACTGAGAGTGGGAGTACCGATGACATTCAGGAACAGACTGGGTGATGACATCTGGAGAGATGGAGGACAGATGAAGGAGGAGCCAGGCCCGGAGGCAACCCACAGTGCCTAGAGCCTCCTAGTGTCGCCAACACCTCCTGCTAATATGTCATCAGCCACCTTAACCCCCAATTAGCTCTGTCTCTAAACCTCCCCTCTAAGAGACCGTGGGGGCAGTAGCATGCCACTTGACACAGGCCGGGGTCTGATTAGCCTCGGTCGGGTCGCCTGGAGTGTTGCAAGACCCGAAACACCCAGTGAGTCCAGGAAAGAACACTGATGATGTGTCCAAGTTTGTGCATCATAGATGTTTTTGTTTACTGAATGTGTGTCAATTGTCTATAAAAGTGCATTTGAACGGTCAACTGAGATAACTTAAAGGTTTATTAGAAGCGATAATTGAGCCGGTCACTGAAATCACTTCACTGAAATCTGTCATGCACGTCCCAGCAGAGTGATTCAAATTCAACAGCTAAGAAGTATCACAGTAGCTCTCACTCTCGATAAAGCATATGTTGATTCCAAATATTAACACCTCAGTCTACAGTCTTTCTATGCTTATGTGTTCAATAATGCTTATTTGTCCTAGTGTCTATGCTGACCTGGTCTTGGCTAGACACCTGTCACTCCCCTTCTCAGCTCATGTGTGATTAGAGCCTGACACTATAAAGAGGAGCTGTAGCCAGCTCTCGGCTATTCCCCCCAGCACCCCAGCAGAGCACAAGAGTTTATTGGTTCCCTTGACTATTTGTACTTTCTTTATTTCAGTTACGATGGGCTGATTGTAAGTGTTTTTAATGTTTGGTATGATTTTCGTTATTGGTTACTTTGTACTTTGTGTTTTGGTAGTTCATGGGAGTCTGGTGAAAGGACACAATTGTAACTTTAGAAATATAAATAAAGATTCTTTATGTAACTGCTGTCCCTTCAGACTCAGTGATTTCATTTCCCATAGAGTGTGAGGACGTAGTCTTCTTCGTTTTCCACCTTCACCTTCTCGACAATGACAGGGAGTACTGCTTCTGCTTCGACAAAAGGACCCGCAGATTAACATGTATTTGTCCACAGACCCCCATCTGATAAGATTTGGTTTTAAATATACTTATTTTCAGGTTTGTGTGTGATTGTGTGCTTACAATGTGTGTTAACATAATTTATACACTAGTCTTGACTTTCTGTTCTGATTCAGATTACACAAACTAGGTATACCACCTGTTTGATGAATGTAACCGATATAGGGTGATGAGTTAAACAAAGGGGCTTTGAGGAATGTTCAGGATGATCTTATACAAGACCATAGATGTAATATAGTTGGATGATTACATTATATGATAAGATGGCGGACAAGTTTCAAATAACTTGATCATTGAGAGACAAATCCTTTAAGGTGTGCATCTTTTTTGGAAGCATATATTCATTCTGTAGATTTATTATTCACTGTAACACCTAATACAAGGGCACAGAAATGTGGCAGTCATAGGGGTCTTAAACGTTTTCAGGCCAGGGACCCCCGTTGGGGGGTGGTACAGCATATATTGTATAATGCAGGGGTCTTCAACGTTTTCAGGCCAAGGACCCCCTAGCTGAGAGAGAGAGATGAAGCAGGGACCCCCTCTATATTGTATAGAATGGTGTTTCAGATATACTTTTGCTGCTCTTTTCTCCCTCTACACCTATAACTCTTAGTGCGAGGCGTTGTCAGCTTGTAGATCGGCTATTTTTGGCTAAAGTTCTCCTCAGAAAAGGGATGCTAGGGTTCAAGTGGTTAATATAAAAAAAGAAAAATCATATCACACAAAGATTTGGCGGACCCCTGTAGTAACTCTGAGGACCCCCTAGGGGTCCCGGACCCCTTGTTGAAGATCCCTGGTATAATGTATAACATTGTGTTTCATATGTATAGACATACGTACCATGTTGTGCATTCAAGCTATTCAAATAATAGATTAATATATTCATTCATATCCACTGCCATTAGTAAACATACTTTACTAACTGAGAAGAATGTACTATCAACAATCTACCACACTTTAAGTATATTTTGATGCCGATACTTTTGTACTTTTACTCAAGTACATTTTCATTACCAGACTTGTACTTGTAACAGTTCTACAATTGCAGTATTGATATAATTGATTCATTGATATTCATAGTTAAATAAATATTACAGTGTATGTCTATTATTATTATTATTATTATTGCTGTTATATATTTCGCTAACTTCTTCTCTTTAACTTTTAAATTAGTGAAATGACGTTTGCATTGAAAACAAATGTACCTATTTTTGGTTTGTGCGCATGTGCGTGCTTGTAATAGTGTGTGTGTGTGTGTGTGTGTGTGTGTGTAGGGAAGGGGGGCGGGGCTTGTGTCGTGTTCGTGTCGTGTTTGTGTGTGCACGTCATAGAGTTGTTTGGGTGTGTGCGCATGTGCGTGCGTGTAACAGCGTGTGTGTGTGGGCGGGGGGGGGGGGCTGTGCTTGCGCACACGCGAGAGGGCATTCCCGGGGATGCCCTCTCGCATGTACGCATGTCTGCTTGTCAGACCAATCACAGCCCTTGTTGTTTTGTCCCGCCCCTTAAATCCACCGTTCTTGCAGAGCTCGGCTCAGTTCTCAAGGTTTACAGCGGATGCTAGGTCGCTCGATACTAGGTCTCTCCGGTCGATGATAGATTACTATTGGAAACTGTTCTACTTGATTTCGGTTCATATATCACTGATCTACTTTAAATTCGTCGTCTTTTGTCTGAGGTGAGTAATATTACTTGATATATACTTTTTTCCCGCCTTTATTACTTTATTTTTATTTTTCCCCGCCTTTTTTGGACTACATGAACGTTCAGATTTCAAACACAGTTTTTACCCCATGGCCACGGATGTTATAATTATGTACGGGCCCTCAGAAGTAGCCGTATCTTCCGTATTGTTCAATAAAAACGCATCTTAATCCGATCGGTGGCCATTTGCTCATAGTTAGGACACTCTATCAGAGTGCAGTACACCTACCAACCGATGGGTAATGCAGTTGAAAGCATGGCGGACATGCTGAGAAAATGGCCACCGATTGGATTAAAATGCTTTTTATTGAACAATACTGAATATACGGTTACTTCTGAGGGCTCGAACAGAATTATCACATCCGTGGCCATGAGTTAAGAACTTTATATTTGAAATTTGAACGTTTATGTACATGTACGGGCCTTAAATGAATTAAGTTCAATCGCCAGGTTGCGTTTGTTTCAGGCTACTGTTACGTGTGTGTGTGTGTGTGTGTGTGTGTGTGTGTGTGTGTGTGTGTGTGTGTGTGTGTGTGTGTGTGTGTGTGTGTGTTGTGGCTGCTCTCAGCGCAGTCCAGAGTCCAGTGTTGCCAAATCTGTAATTATAAGCGAATGGGCTTCCTTTTTTTCTGTAAAGTAGCTTGTAAATCTTGGGGGCCCATGGCATAAAGTTTGACTGACCTGCCCCTTATATTTGCTTATTTTGGGCTTCTTTGTATAGACTTGCTGCTTCTTTCTTAAGGTCGATCTGGCAACACCGACTTACGCTAATGTTTAGCGGCTAGCTGGCTCCGTCGTTTTACTTAAGTAAAAGTATCACTACTCCAATGCAGAAGTACTCTGTTACAAGTAAAAGTTTGGAATTAAAAATGTACTTGAGTAAAAGTACAAAAGTATTGGTATCAGAATGTCCTCCGAGGTGGAAAGACTGGTGACGCGAGGTTAATCAGAATGTACTTAAAGTACCAAAAGTAAAAGTACAAAAATGTTTGAAAATAGCAGATCTACAAGCTCACAACACGTCGCCCGTTGTGAGCTTGTAGATCGGCTATTTTCAAATAGCCTATGTGTAAAATAGGGCTAAAGTGGTTAATGTATGTTTCATAATATCATCATTTATATCTGAAAAGTAACTAGTAACTAAAGTTTTCAAATAATTGTAGTGGAGTAAAAGTACAATATTTGCCTCTGAGATGTAGTGGAGTAGAAGTAAAAGTACTGAAAATTGGAAATACTCAAGTAAAGTACAAATACCTCAAAATTGTACTTAAGTACAGTACTTGGTTACTTTCCACCACTGCACGCAACACACTCTCGCATCGAAGCAGCGCGCATTTGTGTTGAAAATATAGCCACTGCATGATTCATTAGATAGGCTCTTATCTAAAATCATCTAAGAAAATAGCAGATCTACAAGCTCACAACGCCTCACAATATTTATCTGTGGAACCAAGTCAAACTAAACGTAATGCCACAACCCCTAAAGTGCTTTTGGGGGGGGAGTTCAAATATGATTATTTTGGGGGGTCGCAGCCTGAAAAGGTTGAGAACCAGTGTATTAGTCTCTTCTCTCCTCTCCCCTATTCTCCCCTCCCCTCCTCTCCTCTCCTCTTCTCTCCTTCTCTCCATATCTACAAGCTCACTGTGAGTTTAATGTTTGGAAAATAATAGATCTACAAGCTCACTGTAAACTTGTTGCCTTATTTTAAATAGCCGATCGACAAGCTCACTTGTCAGCTTGTAGATAACTTGTGAGCTTGTAGATCTGCTATTGTCACTATATTTATATAGTGACAAATATATATTTGTGTCTAAAATACAGTATTTTTGCTTGAAATGTTCAGCTGTGGCGTGGCTGTACACTGTATCTGATATCTTGGCCAACACAGCTGTGGCCTGAGGGGACCGTCCCAGACTGCACTACTGCAAGGTTTGTTTAACATAACATGACACATGTGCAAATCAAAACCTTTTAGATCTACCTATCTAATGTTAGCACATGGACATTTTCTTGGGAGAGACTCAAGCGATTTCATTCAGGTTCTACAAACTTTAGAAACTGTAACAAACGACTCACTATTAGTCACACTCGATGTAGAGAGTCTATTGATTTTTTTCTTAACCAGAGGACAGAGTGCATACCGAGTACTACATGTATCAAAGAGCTCACTGAAGTAGTACTCACAAAAAACTTTTTCTTGTTTGAGAACGAGTTTTATTTACAAAAATGTGGCACAGCTATGGGAAGTAAAATGGCCCCAAATTATGCCAACCTCTATGTTGGGCTACTTGAAGCGAATCTCATTTTGAATCCGAATTGCAATCCGTTCCTGTCACACATACCGTTATGGAAGCGCTACATTGATGATGTTTTTCTGATTTGGACTGGGTCCCCTACTGAGCTGACAGCCTTTCATGTTTTCCTTAACTACAGTAGTCAGTTTTTGAAATTTACCATATCCTCTGATCAGAATAGTATGAATTTCCTTGACATCCTGGTCATCAAAGAAAACAACACTTTAAATATGAATTTGTACAGAAAGCCCACTGATCGTAATGCCCTACTACATGGTGACAGTTATCATCCCACACCCTTAAAAAAAGGTATCCCCATGGGCCAATTCAAAAGAATCCGCAGGATTTGTAGTCAAGATGACTCTTTCCAGGTACATTCTAAAGACCTAGAGTGTCGTTTTAAACAGCGTGGCTATCCAGTACAATGGATTCAACCTGCTGCAGATCAATTCAACAGTTGTACTCAACTGGAATGTTTAAAACCCAAAGAGAGAACAGACAGAACTGAAAAACACATCAAGTGTTTTGTTCAATATTCTCCTCTGGGTCACCATTTTGAAAAACTGATCAGGAGGCATTGGTACATTTTGAACTCTGACCCAATTCTTGGCAAGTCTTTTGCAGTCCCTCCCCGTATTGTGTACAAAAGACCACCAAATTTGAGGAACCTACCGGTTAGGTCACACTTACGTCAGGCAACTCCCACACATTTTCTTAGTAACATTCCAGATGGCAATTACAAATGCGGCAGATGCGCTCAATGCAGTTTTACTTATAAATGTCACACTTTTAATCGCCCTGTTACAGGTAAATGTTTTAAGATCAGAGGCGTCATCAGTTGCACCACACCCAATATCATCTACATCAGTGTTTCTCAAACTTTTTTGACTTCTGTACCCCCTTTGCCTGCTTTCTGAATCCAAGTACCCCATTTATAAGACTACTGCATACATAGAAAATATTGACACCAAAAATCAAATGTTGATGTATGTGGTGCAAATAAGTATTACTTTATAGCTACTCAGTAACAGTTGTGCTATAAAGTTTTTGATTTTGTTTGGTTTAAAACTTTACCGATCATTAGGTTCACACAAAGTTTCTTTAGTTAAACATAATCTTTTTTTCGTTCTTTCATTTTCCACTTTCTTTCACGTACCCCCTATAGTCCCTCCGAGTACCCCTAGGGGTACATGTACCCCCATTTGAGAAACACTGATCTACATGATCAAATGTGTGTGGGCTTGCTTATATTGGCAAAACATTAAGACCCCTGAAAACAAGGATCTCAGAACACAGGAGTGACATTAGAAATAAGGATTTTAGGAATCCTGTGGCAGCACATTTTCATCAAGCCCAACACTGCATTTCTTCACTGAAATATATAGGCATTGAGCGTGTCACATTGCCACCCAGAGGGGGAGACATTGATTGTTTGCTCCTCAAAAGGGAAGCTTTTTGGATTTCCACTCTGGACACAGTAAAAAGAGGTTTAAATGAATCTTTTGATATTAGGCCTATTTAAATATTTTAGGTTCCCCTCTTCTGATTATACTTGGGTCTTTACCCCTTATTACTTTTTAATACTCTTAATGTTGAATTATTTGCCATTGCCTAAAAGGCCTTTATAATATTTGTATGTGTATGTGGTGCAGTGACTTACTTTCTCCTTTCTCTTTTTGTGATCTTCCATAGGGAGCTGGTGACAGGATTTCCTTCCTCCTGGTGCAGCAGTATAGGACATGTTTTTTATGGATAATTACAGGGACCTTTCAGGTTTTTCTTGAGCCTTGGCCTTCATTAGCAGTTCTCTTGTTCCGTTATACAATCGTCTAGCCTTTTACTTGTCTTCTGTCTATTAGTGTTTTTACACACCTTCAGAACACCTGTAATAGAGTACGCTCTTAGAGCTGACGTTGTTTTGTTTATCTCCCTGAGATTATTATGATACTTTGTTGAGGGATTTAGTGGCGATCCCCCTTATTATTTAGACCCTGTTTAAAAACTTTAAATGTATTGTTGTTTATTGCTATTCTTGGATCTTGGGATGGGTACACACTGTTTATCTCCAGACATTCTTGACTTTATGCATTAGCCAACCTCCTGATTGAGTTGACTGCATGTGACCTCACTTGCCCTATTGGGGTGAGCCTATCATTGCATAGTAGTACCTATATAAACCTCTGTGTATGCCCTTTTCCACTATATATGTCCTGATGAAGGCCTGAACAGGCCGAAACGTTGACCAGCAATACATTCTGGAGCTTTTTTGCAACCACCAGTGTGCAGACTTTATTCTTTTTCATTATTACTTTGTTTGTCTAAGCACCTGGACCTAACGGATGTGCGTGCACTACCTTCTTCATACATTAGCCACTTCAGCCCCATTTAAACTTTGGCTATTTGAAAATGGCAGATCTACAAGCTCACAATGCAACATGTTCTGAGCTTGTAGGCTTACAAGCTCACTTGTCAGCTTGTAGGTAACTTGTGAGCTTGTAGATCTGCTATTGTCACTATATTTATATAGTGACATATATATATATATTTGTATCTAAAATACAGTATTTTTGCTTGAAATTTTCAGCTGTGGCGTGGCTGTACACTGGATCTGATATCTTGGCCAACACAGCTGTGGCCTGAGGGGACCGTCCCAGACTGCACTACTGCAAGGTTTGTTTAACATAACATGACACATGTGCAAATCAAAACCTTTTAGATCTAACTATATAATGTTAGCATATGGACATTTTCTTGGGAGAGACTCAAGCGATTTCATTCAGGTTCTACAAACTATAGAAACTGTAACAAACGACTCACTATTAGTCACACTCGATGTAGAGAGTCTATTGATTTTTTTCTTAACCAGAGGACAGAGTGCATACCGAGTACTACATGTATCAAAGAGCTCACTGAAGTAGTACTCACAAAAAACTTTTTCTTGTTTGAGAACGAGTTTTATTTACAAAAATGTGGCACAGCTATGGGAAGTAAAATTGCCCCAAATTATGCCAACCTCTATGTTGGGCTACTTGAAGCCAATCTCATTTTGAATCCGAATTGCAATCCGTTCCTGCCACACATGCAGTTATGGAAGCGCTACATTGATGATGTTTTTCTGATTTGGACTGGGTCCCCTACTGAGCTGACAGCCTTTCATGTTCTCCTTAACTACAGTAGTCAGTTTTTGAAATTTACCATATCCTCTGATCAGAATAGTATGAATTTCCTTGACATCCTGGTCATCAAAGAAAACAACACTTTAAATATGAATTTGTACAGAAAGCCCACTGATCGTAATGCCCTACTACATGGTGACAGTTATCATCCCACACCCTTAAAAAAAGGTATCCCCATGGGCCAATTCAAAAGAATCCGCAGGATTTGTAGTCAAGATGACTCTTTCCAGGTACATTCTAAAGACCTAGAGTGTCGTTTTAAACAGCGTGGCTATCCAGTACAATGGATTCAACCTGCTGCAGATCAATTCAACAGTTGTACTCAACTGGAATGTTTAAAACCCAAAGAGAGAACAGACAGAACTGAAAAACACATCAAGTGTTTTGTTCAATATTCTCCTCTGGGTCACCATTTTGAAAAACTGATCAGGAGGCATTGGTACATTTTGAACTCTGACCCAATTCTTGGCAAGTCTTTTGCAGTCCCTCCCCGTATTGTGTACAAAAGACCACCACATTTGAGGAACCTACCGGTTAGGTCACACTTACGTCAGGCAACTCCCACACATTTTCTTAGTAACATTCCAGATGGCAATTACAAATGCGGCAGATGCGCTCAATGCAGTTTTACTTATAAATGTCACACTTTTAATCGCCCTGTTACAGGTACATGTTTTAAGATCAGAGGCGTCATCAGTTGCACCACACCCAATATCATCTACATTATCAAATGTGTGTGGGCTTGCTTATATTGGCAAAACATTAAGACCCCTGAAAACAAGGATCTCAGAACACAGGAGTGACATTAAAAATATGCATTAGCCAACCTCCTGATTGAGTTGACTGCATGTGACCTCACTTGCCCTATTGGGGTGAGCCTATCATTGCATAGTAGTACCTATATAAACCTCTGTGTATGCCCTTTTCCACTATATATGTCCTGATGAAGGCCTGAACAGGCCGAAACGTTGACCAGCAATACATTCTGGAGCTTTTTTGCAACCACCAGTGTGCAGACTTTATTCTTTTTCATTATTACTTTGTTTGTCTAAGCACCTGGACCTAACGGATGTGCGTGCACTACCTTCTTCATACATTAACCACTTCAGCCCCATTTAAACTTTGGCTATTTGAAAATGGCAGATCTACAAGCTCACAATGCAACATGTTCTGAGCTTGTAGGCTTACAAGCTCACTTGTCAGCTTGTAGGCCACTTGTGAGCTTGTAGATCTGCTATTGTCTATTGATATGCATGTACTTTCATAGCTTTGTGTCTAAAATATTGTATTGTATTTTTTTTACAGCTCCTGCTGCGGACCCAGGTGACAGACACACCATCCCAGACCTACTGCAAGGTGCGTAACTATCTAATGTTGGCTTATTGACATTGTCTTGAGGTCAAATACTAGGTCAACTATGTCCTGCTTTTGGAGTGATAACAAAGGTCAGTCTCTGGGCACCCTCTGGTGGCCATCCAGAAATATTACAGGTTATGTTCTTCGTAAGTCCCTTGTTTTGTCCACTGTCCATTATCTATGAATATGATGCTGATTATTGTGTCGTCAGACATCACTGTGCCACAGAACATAGACTTAGAACATAGAGAAGTACTCAAATGTTTTACTTAAGTAAAAGTATCACTACTCCAATGCAGAAGTACTCTGTTACAAGTAAAAGTTTGGAATTAAAAATGTAGGTTATGGGGGTTTGTGGTCTAATGCTCTCCTCTCCCCTCCCCTCCTCTCCTCTCCACTTCTCTCCTTCTCTCCATATCTACAAGCTCACTGTGAGTTTAATGTTTGGAAAATAATAGATCTACAAGCTCACTGTAAACTTGTTGCCTTATTTTAAATAGCCGATCGACGAGCTCACTTGTCAGCTTGTAGATAACTTGTGAGCTTGTAGATCTGCTATTGTCACTATATTTATATAGTGACATATATATATATATTTGTATCTAAAATACAGTATTTTTGCTTGAAATTCTCAGCTGTGGCGTGGCTGTACACCGGATCTGATATCTTGGCCAACACAGCTGTGGCCTGAGGGGACCGTCCCAGACTGCACTACTGCAAGGTTTGTTTAACATAACATGACACATGTGCAAATCAAAACCTTTTAGATCTAACTATCTAATGTTAGCATATGGACATTTTCTTGGGAGAGACTCAAGCGATTTCATTCAGGTTCTACAAACTATAGAAACTGTAACAAACGACTCACTATTAGTCACACTCGATGTAGAGAGTCTATTGATTTTTTTCTTAACCAGAGGACAGAGTGCATACCGAGTACTACATGTATCAAAGAGCTCACTGAAGTAGTACTCACAAAAAACTTTTTCTTGTTTGAGAACGAGTTTTATTTACAAAAATGTGGCACAGCTATGGGAAGTAAAATGGCCCCAAATTATGCCAACCTCTATGTTGGGCTACTTGAAGCCAATCTCATTTTGAATCCGAATTGCAATCCGTTCCTGCCACACATACCGTTATGGAAGCGCTACATTGATGATGTTTTTCTGATTTGGACTGGGTCCCCTACTGAGCTGACAGCCTTTCATGTTCTCCTTAACTACAGTAGTCAGTTTTTGAAATTTACCATATCCTCTGATCAGAATAGTATGAATTTCCTTGACATCCTGGTCATCAAAGAAAACAACACTTTAAATATGAATTTGTACAGAAAGCCCACTGATCGTAATGCCCTACTACATGGTGACAGTTATCATCCCACACCCTTAAAAAAAGGTATCCCCATGGGCCAATTCAAAAGAATCCGCAGGATTTGTAGTCAAGATGACTCTTTCCAGGTACATTCTAAAGACCTAGAGTGTCGTTTTAAACAGCGTGGCTATCCAGTACAATGGATTCAACCTGCTGCAGATCAATTCAACAGTTGTACTCAACTGGAATGTTTAAAACCCAAAGAGAGAACAGACAGAACTGAAAAACACATCAAGTGTTTTGTTCAATATTCTCCTCTGGGTCACCATTTTGAAAAACTGATCAGGAGGCATTGGTACATTTTGAACTCTGACCCAATTCTTGGCAAGTCTTTTGCAGTCCCTCCCTGTATTGTGTACAAAAGACCACCAAATTTGAGGAACCTACCGGTTAGGTCACACTTACGTCAGGCAACTCCCACACATTTTCTTAGTAACATTCCAGATGGCAATTACAAATGCGGCAGATGCGCTCAATGCAGTTTTACTTATAAATGTCACACTTTTAATCGCCCTGTTACAGGTAAATGTTTTAAGATCAGAGGCGTCATCAGTTGCACCACACCCAATATCATCTACATGATCAAATGTGTGTGGGCTTGCTTATATTGGCAAAACATTAAGACCCCTGAAAACAAGGATCTCAGAACACAGGAGTGACATTAGAAATAAGGATTTTAGGAATCCTGTGGCAGCACATTTTCATCAAGCCCAACACTGCATTTCTTCACTGAAATATATAGGCATTGAGCGTGTCACATTGCCACCCAGAGGGGGAGACATTGATTGTTTGCTCCTCAAAAGGGAAGCTTTTTGGATTTCCACTCTGGACACAGTAAAAAGAGGTTTAAATGAATCTACAAGCTCACTGTGAGTTTAATGTTTGGAAAATAATAGATCTACAAGCTCACTGTAAACTTGTTGCCTTATTTTAAATAGCCGATCGACAAGCTCACTTGTCAGCTTGTAGATAACTTGTGAGCTTGTAGATCTGCTATGTCACTATATTTATATAGTGACATATATATATATATATATATATATATATATATATATATATATTTGTATCTAAAATACAGTATTTTTGCTTGAAATTTTCAGCTGTGGCGTGGCTGTACACTGGATCTGATATCTTGGCCAACACAGCTGTGGCCTGAGGGGACCGTCCCAGACTGCACTACTGCAAGGTTTGTTTAACATAACATGACACATGTGCAAATCAAAACCTTTTAGATCTAACTATATAATGTTAGCATATGGACATTTTCTTGGGAGAGACTCAAGCGATTTCATTCAGGTTCTACAAACTATAGAAACTGTAACAAACGACTCACTATTAGTCACACTCGATGTAGAGAGTCTATTGATTTTTTTCTTAACCAGAGGACAGAGTGCATACCGAGTACTACATGTATCAAAGAGCTCACTGAAGTAGTACTCACAAAAAACTTTTTCTTGTTTGAGAACGAGTTTTATTTACAAAAATGTGGCACAGCTATGGGAAGTAAAATGGCCCCAAATTATGCCAACCTCTATGTTGGGCTACTTGAAGCCAATCTCATTTTGAATCCGAATTGCAATCTGTTCCTGCCACACATACCGTTATGGAAGCGCTACATTGATGATGTTTTTCTGATTTGGACTGGGTCCCCTACTGAGCTGACAGCCTTTCATGTTCTCCTTAACTACAGTATTCAGTTTTTGAAATTTACCATATCCTCTGATCAGAATAGTATGAATTTCCTTGACATCCTGGTCATCAAAGAAAACAACACTTTAAATATGAATTTGTACAGAAAGCCCACTGATCGTAATGCCCTACTACATGGTGACAGTTATCATCCCACACCCTTAAAAAAAGGTATCCCCATGGGCCAATTCAAAAGAATCCGCAGGATTTGTAGTCAAGATGACTCTTTCCAGGTACATTCTAAAGACCTAGAGTGTCGTTTCAAACAGCGTGGCTATCCAGTACAATGGATTCAACCTGCTGCAGATCAATTCAACAGTTGTACTCAACTGGAATGTTTAAAACCCAAAGAGAGAACAGACAGAACTGAAAAACACATCAAGTGTTTTGTTCAATATTCTCCTCTGGGTCACCATTTTGAAAAACTGATCAGGAGGCATTGGTACATTTTGAACTCTGACCCAATTCTTGGCAAGTCTTTTGCAGTCCCTCCCCGTATTGTGTACAAAAGACCACCAAATTTGAGGAACCTACCGGTTAGGTCACACTTACGTCAGGCAACTCCCACACATTTTCTTAGTAACATTCCAGATGGCAATTACAAATGCGGCAGATGCGCTCAATGCAGTTTTACTTATAAATGTCACACTTTTAATCGCCCTGTTACAGGTAAATGTTTTAAGATCAGAGGCGTCATCAGTTGCACCACACCCAATATCATATTCTACATGATCAAATGTGTGTGGGCTTGCTTATATTGGCAAAACATTAAGACCCCTGAAAACAAGGATCTCAGAACACAGGAGTGACATTAAAAATAAGGATTTTAGGAATCCTGTGGCAGCACATTTTCATCAAGCCCAACACTGCATTTCTTCACTGAAATATATAGGCATTGAGCGTGTCACATTGCCACCCAGAGGGGGAGACATTGATTGTTTGCTCATCAAAAGGGAAGCTTTTTGGATTTCCACTCTGGACACAGTAAAAAGAGGTTTAAATGAATCTTTTGATATTAGGCCTATTTAAATATTTTAGGTTCCCCTCTTCTGATTATACTTGGGTCTTTACCCCTTATTACTTTTTAATACTCTTAATGTTGAATTATTTGCCATTGCCTAAAAGGCCTTTATAATATTTGTATGTGTATGTGGTGCAGTGACTTACTTTCTCCTTTCTCTTTTTGTGATCTTCCATAGGGAGCTGGTGACAGGATTTCCTTCCTCCTGGTGCAGCAGTATAGGACATGTTTTTTATGGATAATTACAGGGACCTTTCAGGTTTTTCTTGAGCCTTGGCCTTCATTAGCAGTTCTCTTGTTCCGTTATACAATCGTCTAGCCTTTTACTTGTCTTCTGTCTATTAGTGTTTTTACACACCTTCAGAACACCTGTAATAGAGTACGCTCTTAAAGCTGACGTTGTTTTGTTTATCTCCCTGAGATTATTATGATACTTTGTTGAGGGATTTAGTGGCGATCCCCCTCATTATTTAGACCCTGTTTAAAAACTTTAAATGTATTGTTGTTTATTGCTATTCTTGGATCTTGGGATGGGTACACACTGTTTATCTCCAGACATTCTTGACTTTATGCATTAGCCAACCTCCTGATTGAGTTGACTGCATGTGACCTCACTTGCCCTATTGGGGTGAGCCTATCATTGCATAGTAGTACCTATATAAACCTCTGTGTATGCCCTTTTCCACTATATATGTCCTGATGAAGGCCTGAACAGGCCCAAACGTTGACCAGCAATACATTCTGGAGCTTTTTTGCAACCACCAGTGTGCAGACTTTATTCTTTTTCATTATTACTTTGTTTGTCTAAGCACCTGGACCTAACGGATGTGCGTGCACTACCTTCTTCATACATTAACCACTTCAGCCCCATTTAAACTTTGGCTATTTGAAAATGGCAGATCTACAAGCTCACAATGCAACATGTTCTGAGCTTGTAGGCTTACAAGCTCACTTGTCAGCTTGTAGGCCATGTGTGAGCTTGTAGATCTGCTATTGTCTATTGATATGCATGTACTTTCATAGCTTTGTGTCTAAAATATTGTATTTATTTTTTTTACAGCTCCTGCTGCGGACCCAGGTGACAGACACACCATCCCAGACCTACTGCAAGGTGCGTAACTATCTAATGTTGGCTTATTGACATTGTCTTGAGGTCAAATACTAGGTCAACTATGTCCTGCTTTTGGAGTGATAACAAAGGTCAGCCTCTGGGCACCCTCTGGTGGCCATCCAGAAATATTGCAGGTTATGTTCTTTGTAAGTCCCTTGTTTTGTCCACTGTCCATTATCTATGAATATGATGCTGATTATTGTGTCGTCAGACATCACTGTGCCACAGAAGATAGACTTAGAACATAGAAAAGTACTCAAATGTTTTACTTAAGTAAAAGTATCACTACTCCAATGCAGAAGTACTCTGTTACAAGTAAAAGTTTGGAATTAAAAATGTAGGTTATGGGGGTTTGTGGTCTAATGCTCTCCTCTCCCCTCCCCTCCTCTCCTCTCCCCTTCTCTTCCTCAAAACGTTATAAAAAAACAAAACAAAAAACAACTATTATGAAAATGAAACAACCACACAGAATACACACACAGCGCCCTCACAGATCTAGACTATTGATCTCTGGTCATTCTTCATCCATATCTACAAGCTCACTGTGAGTTTAATGTTTGGAAAATAGCAGATCTACAAGCTCACTGTAAACTTGTTGCCTTAATTTAAATAGCCGATCGACAAGCTCACTTGTCAGCTTGTAGATAACTTGTGAGCTTGTAGATCTGCTATTGTCACTATATTTATATAGTGACATATATATATTTGTGTCTAAAATACAGTATTTTTGCTTGAAATGTTCAGCTGTGGCGTGGCTGTACACCGGATCTGATATCTTGGCCGACACAGCTGTGGCCTGAGGGGACCGTCCCAGACTGCACTACTGCAAGGTTTGTTTAACATAACATGACACATGTGCAAATCAAAACCTTTTAGATCTACCTATCTAATGTTAGCATATGGACATTTTCTTGGGGTCAGTCCATTGTCCATAGTCCAGTCCATTTTTTAACAAAGGGGTCGGTGCAAGATTTTTTTCCCCGTGCACTCCTAAATTGGCTGAAATAGGAGGCGTTTTTTTTGCTTCACCCTGGAAAATATTGAATTTACTTAAAAGTTAGAATATCATTTTGGATAATAACAGTAATACTAGTAATAATAATCATTATAGCATCAACAATATATCTGTCAATAATAAACTGTTTACAGGCATTGTAATAGTTACCATAATATATAATTGTATAATTATCACTAATAACTATAATTAACCTATATATAGAATCATAAAATATAACCATACTATTATTACATATATAATCAAAATAACAACTATAATAACAATAATTGATAGGACATTATACCAAATATATTGATGGTGTTGCTTACAGTAAAGGTACCAATAATACAATTGTGTTAATAAATACTTTAAACTATATCTGCTCTGCTTTGTCTCTACTTATTATACTTTTTACCATGTGTTTGAAAAGTGAATCTATATGTTTGGTAATGTATTTAGTCACATGTATTTAACATTTACAATGAATACAGATGTGCCCAGATTTTCCTGGATGAGCCGAACTAGTTTAATTAAGAGTGCCGGTGGTGTTAGTGGACTTCTGTTTCCTTTCACATTCAACACAACACAACAAAAAATAATGGAAGTCAACAAAAGGGCAACGTTTATTTATGGCTTAACTCAAAACGTTTCTTTGAATATTACATGCGAGATAGCAAATATTGAGTGAGTAATAACTGGAATTGTTGATTGTAACCTTAAACAAGTGACCCAAGCAAGGCAGGACACAAAGATTACAAAAGGAAAGACAAACACAAGCCCTTTACTAAGATGTGAACACAGGGTAGGTGGCTGAAAAAAGTACAAATTATTAAAGGGAACTTAAATACAAACCGACACAAGGAATTTGTCACTTTGTGATAGTGAACCTAACAAGACAAAGGTCAACTATGTCCTGCTTTTGGAGTGATAACAAAGGTCAGCCTCTGGGCACCCTCTGGTGGCCATCCAGAAATATTGCAGGTTATGTTCTTTGTAAGTCCCTTGTTTTGTCCACTGTCCATTATCTATGAATATGATGCTGATTATTGTGTCGTCAGACATCACTGTGCCACAGAACATAGACTTCCTAAGTTCCTCCACAGGTTCTGATCCAGCAAGCACAGTTGGATTGGCTGGCCAGCAGTCGGTATCCATCAAGAGGAATGGAGGGCCTTCACTCCATCTGTGTGGCTGAGAAAGCTCAAGGAGGGTTTTGCCCCGTGTTAGGTCATCAGCTGGATTACTCTTTAAGTCGACATATCTCCAGCTCTTTGTGTCAGTCAGTGTCTGAATCTCAGCTACTCTTGTGCCAACAAATACCTTGTAGCGACATGAGTCAGATGTTAGCCATGATACGACAGTTGTGGAGTCTGTCCAAAGTGTCACCGACTGTAGTGGGATAGTGAGTTCAGAACTGAGGAGGTTAGCCAGTTGTGCACCTGATAGGGCTGCACCTGATAGGGACAAGATGGTGTCCCGTCTAATATGTCTCTATCCACTAATATGTCTCTATCCACAACGTCAGGCCTATGTCAGTGAGTCGTTCATCCCAGAAGAGAAAGTCCAGGAGCTGGGGCCTGCGTCACGCAACGCCACTACTGATGACATCAGCATGTGGAACATCACACAGATTGACACACTGTGTTCTTTAATGGACTCTTCAGATGGGGAGTGGGATTCAGCTCTGGTAAGTATACAAATGATCTTTGATTGATTGATGGTGTTATTGACAAAAATACATGGTCTGTCTGTCTGTCTGTCTGTCTGTCTGTCTGTCTGTCTGTCTGTCTGTCTGTCTGTCTGTCTGTCTGTCTGTCTGTCTGTCTGTCTGGCTGGCTGGCAGTGTAATCAGTGTAAAAGTGAGAAAACATAATGCGTTGTGATTATATTTACACGTTTTTGCATGTGTGTTCGTAAATGTGTGCAGTACATGTGTATGGCACTAACACATTTTTGTCACCATCAAGGCAAGGGCCATCATTTCCAAGTATCTGACTAAGGCGGGCAACAGTCTTGGCAGTGCAGAGCTCAGTTGTGTCAAGGTACCCAACCTGTGTTCCCTGGATACCAGTGTCCTACAGACCATCTCAGAGGACACCCTCAGGTGAGGGGTGTTGGGGAGGGAGCCAGTAGTATCTTAAATCAAACTCGCGACACTCTGTCAGACTGTATTAGAGCCTATATATGGTATGCGCCTGGACCGCTAGGCCAACGGGCGCCCCACCCAAAACTATTTTTAACATAATTAACCCTGGCATCCGTATTTTGGGCTGGCAAAAATAAGAATCAATTATTATTTTATAGAAATAAAAGTCCTAATAATAATAATTCACGCATTTTCACAAAAGAAAGTAGTAAAATTAGCATACATTTCTACAAGCAACATTGTACAACAAATTATAAAAGAGTGATGTGTGTGATTCCATGACATATTAGCCACAAGGTAAATAAGATATGTAAGGGACTGAATTTTAGAGACTGAATAAATTACATTTGTGGTTGAAAATGTGGTAGCACTCTTTTGAGATGTGTGCTGTGTGTCTCCTGGTGTTTCCAGTAATTCCAGTTTGCTGGTAGTGTCCAGCTGTACGCTGGAGAAGAAGAAAGTGCTCTTTAACATCGCAGAAAAAGCCTTCTCTGGACTCAGCCGCACTACAGCTATCAGCACTACCAGCTTCCAGAATACAGAGCCATTTTTGGGTAAGCAAGCATTCATTCACATGTACATGCGTACAAACACATACTGTATATTGCAGTGGTTCTCAAACATTTCCATGTCAAGGACCCCAAGTTCATACACAACTGTCTCTACTGTACTGTATACCAGTGGTAATAGCCTAACTCAAACATCCTCACAATGTCTCAAATTTCTCTCACACACACACACACACACACACACACACACACACACACACACACACACACACACACACACACACACACACACACACACACACACACACACACACACACACACACACACACACACACACACACACACACACACACAGTAGGCATTCCTGCATAACTTCAGGGTTTGATAAAACCTGTGATCAGTGTTGCCATGTCTGCTTATTATAAGTGACTTTGGGCTTGTTTGTGGTGGCTTATAAATAGTGGTGGTTGTCGTTTTCTGGGCTTGTTTCTAAACTGTAGTTGCTTATTTGGGCTTCCTTTCTAAATGTTATTTAAACCAGTGGTTCTCAAGCATTTTCATATCAAAGACCCCCAAATTAATATTAATATGTATTTGACCACGGGCCCCCATCTGATAGCAGTATTTGATATCCCTTTGAGATATATTTTAAAATGGCAGACTTTTTTAAGGTATAAATTGTCACTTTAGAATTAAAACAATGAGCAGATAGTCTGTCTACAGACTTAACACTATATTCAACCTGTAAATAAGTCAAGAAGCAAGTCAAGACGCTGGTATGGAACTCCTGGTTTACTAGGACGGGGTTCAATTCCCTGCGATGTCTGCTGATTGCAGGTTGCTGTAGTCTGTTACGTTCCTTATGAAACTACTGTATCAAACTGCCATAACAAACTACCGTATCAAACTACCGTAACAAACTAATGGTCTAAAAATAAAAATTACTTACTCTGGACATGACTACTTCCTGGAACTCGGATTTAACTTTCGTTTCGGTAGTGACAAACTTTCGTTTCGGTAGTGACCCAATGGTGAAAAAAAAAAAGTACTATGTCCAGAGCTCGATGAATGTTAGGGACCAAAAAAAGTCACTACAAAGCACTACAAATCAACTCTAAATTGCCTGAAACGTACTCCTAACAGGTTTTTGGGGGAACATTTTTTTTTGTTGACACAATGGTGTCACTACCGAAACGAAAAAAAAATTACTAAGTCCAGAGCTGGATGAATGTTAGGGACCAAAAAAAAAAGTCACTACCAATCAACTTTAAATTGCCTTAAACGTACTCCTAACAGGTTTTTGGGGGAATATATATATTTTTTGACACAATGGTGTCACTACCGAAACGAAAAAAAAATTACTAAGTCCAGAGCTCGATGAATGTTAGGGACCAAAAAAAAAGTCTCTACCAATCAACTTTAAATTGCCTGAAACGTACTTCTAACAGGTTTTTGGGGGAACACATTTTTTTTTTGCCTCCACACTTAGTGATTTTTTCGGATTTAACTTCGTTTCGGTAGTGACACAATGGTGTCACTACCGAAACGAAAAAAAAATTACTAAGTCCAGAGCTCGATGAATGTTAGGGACCAAAAAAAAAGTCTCTACCAATCAACTTTAAATTGCCTGAAACGTACTCCTAACAGGTTTTTGGGGGAACAATTTTTTTTTTTGGCCTCCACACTTAGTGATTTTTTCGGATTTAACTTCGTTTCGGTAGTGACACAATGGTGTCACTAACAATTTTTCTCTCTCTTTAACATCGCAGAAAAAGCCTTCTCTGGACTCAGCCGCACTACAGCTATCAGCACTACCAGCTTCCAGAATACAGAGCCATTTTTGGGTAAGCAAGCATTCATTCACATGTACATGCGTACAAACACATACTGTATATTGCAGTGGTTCTCAAACATTTCCATGTCAAGGACCCCAAGTTCATACACAACTGTCTCTACTGTACTGTATACCAGTGGTAATAGCCTAACTCAAACATCCTCACAATGTCTCAAATTTCTCACGCACACACGCACGCACGCACGCACGCACACACACACACACACACACACACACACACACACACACACACACACACACACACACTTCAGAGATGGATAAATTCAGTATTTTCTTTATGACCTGTAGGTGGTGCATCCCTTTCCTATGTGAGAAGTGCCGCTGCCTCCAATGTCAACATGGACCTGGATACCTTCGTCAATCTGGACCCGAGTGTTGTACAGGTTAGTGGCGTGTGCGTGCGTACGTGCGTGCGGCCTTGTGGTTGTACATCTGGGAAAGGCAAGTGGTTAATGTATGTTTTTATAATATAATAATTTATATCTACAATAACTAGTAACTAAAGTTTTCAAATAATTGTAGTGGAGCAACAGTACAATATTTGCTTCTGAGATGTAAGTAAAAGTATAGACAATTGGAAATACTCCAGTAAAGTAAAAGTACCGGTAGCACTTTACAATAATGACCCGTTATAAAGCATTTATAAACGTTTATAAGTAGTTTGTAGACTATTAACAAATCATTAACAACCTGTTTGTTGACATTCGTAAATGATTACTAAAACCTTTATAACTACAGTTACAAATCATTTGTAAAGTATTAGTAAGTAGTGAACTATTCATGAATAAGCCATTTATATACATCTGTAAAACATTATTAAATCAATTGTAACGACCCATTCTAAAGCATTTATAAACGTTTATAAGCAGTTTGTAGACTATTAACAAATCATTAACAACCTGTTTATTGACATTCGTAAATGATTACTAAAACCTTTATAACTACGGTTACAAATCATCTATAAAGGTATTAGTAACTATTCATGGATAAGCCATGTATAATACATCTGTAAATGATTATCAAATCATTCGTAACTGATGTTACATAATATATACAAGCTATTGGTAGCTTGTTCATGTTTAACATATGCTTTGTTAAACATTCCTAAAGTATCTATAAATCCTTAGTACATGTTATTATGTGCCCTATAGTAAAGTGAAGACAGTTCATCATTTACAACTGTCTGTTAATGTGTTTGTTCATGTTTAACATGCTTTGTAAAACATTCCTAAAATATCTATAAATCCTTTGTACATGTTATTATGTGCCCTACAGTAAAGTGAAGACAGTTCATCATTTATGACTGTCTGTTAATGTGGACTTTCTCCTTACCTGTTGCAAACTACCTGGCTTTCATAAATGCAGACACCAAACAATTACTAGAATTATCATTCATGTTAAGCAAATGATGCGTAAGACATTCATAAAGAGTATGTAAACTATTTGTGGTGTTAGGGACCAAAAAAGTCACTACAAAGTACTACCAATCAACTCTAAATTGCCTGAAACGTACTCCTAACAGGTTTTTGGGGGGACGATTTTGGCCTCCACACTTAGTGATTATTTCGGATTTAACTTTCGTTTCGGTGGTGACCAACTTTTGTTTCGGTAGTTTGATTACAAAATGTAAGTTGTGTAAAAAATAATCTGACTATACTAAGTTGTTATTTGTTTGTTTAAGTCAGGCTATACTCTACTCAGAATCATAAGTTTACAAAATGTACTAAAGTACAGTGAACGTCTGTGCGGTTTGTCTTCATCACTGAAAATAACGTACATGTAAACTGATGTCATGTGCAGTTGGGGTGAAGAAACACAACCATTTCACTCCTAATAACAGAGACGTGCAGAGAGATTTGGAGAGGCAGGGGCTGGAATTTCAAAAGGGCACATGCACGGACAAATGCACACGCGCAGCGCGCGTGCATGTGTCCCCCTGCGCGCGCTTTGCGCGCGCGAAATTTTGCGGATATTCGTCGGATTCGGGTACTTTTTTACCCGTTTTTTGTTACTTTATTTCGGTTTTAGGGTTAGGGGTAGGGTTAGGTTAGGGTTATAGATATATAATAAAAAGAAATAAAAAAAACTTTTTTTAATATTTTTTTTTATTGGTGGCTTTGAAAAAAACATTGGTGGCTATAGCCACCGAAGCCCCCGCCTAACGACGCCACTTATTCTTCTGTATAATGAGTACTTTTACTTAAGTAAAGAAATTGAGTACTTTTCCCACCACTGCTGCTGACACAGAGAGAGAGAGCGAGAGAGAGAGAGAGAGAGAGAGAGAGAGGGAAAGAGAGATATATATAGGCTCCTGCTTGACAAGTAATTTCAAATTAACAGCTATATATATATTTTTTTGTCCATACATACCTAATCTGTCTCAAACAATTGGTCCGTGTTCTGCGTGCATTCACTGCGTTCAGTTGCCTTTCCGACGTTAACGAACCCTATACCTAACCCTCACCCTAACCCTAACCGCACGCGGAAGCCACTAGTCGGAGTGGCGAGATGTCGGCATGGAAGACTGTTACCCAGTTGTGCCCTCAGTTAGGTTTCGATTGTGTATAATAGACTTCGTTTGCCGGGCGGTATCGCGCACCCAAAAAAATAGCCGATCTACAAGCTCACAATGCCTGGCGTTGCGACGCGTTGTGAGCTTGTAAATCAACTATAATTCTGCGAGCACTGCATGGCACGGGGCTCAATTAAGTAAGCTTTACTGCAGGTGCGAGGCCAACGGGCGCAGGGGTTTCTACAGTTTACAGTCAGAGGAGACAAGGGCACTTTTTACCGACAGACAAAAGGGCAGGGGCTCAAGCCCCCTTTGATGTCTATGTGTGCACGTGCATGCCTAATAATACCTATTTGATTTGACATCCTGACTTGCTGCTGTAGCTGAGGCTTGAACCTGTTACATGCGGCTCACTAGTCAGTGACTCTATCCATTCACCTACAGCTGTTTCCTTGGAATCTGTGGTTCTGAAATGTTTTGTTGTCAACCCCCCAAATTGACATGTATTTGGGCAGTGGACCCCAATGTGAAAAGATGTAGTGTCAGGGCCCCCCATGAAAAAGATTTATATTTATGCTGTAACACATTTTTTAAAAAGTTATTTGTCTTGTTTGTTGTTCAAGTCAAAGCACCAGGAAGGCTGTACTTGTCAGCCATCTGTTAGCTCAATGGGTTGAGACGCAGTATTCATGATCCAGAGGCCATGAGTTCAAATCCCATTGATGTCTTTCCTATGATTCTTTCCTTTGCAGACTGGCTTCCAGAAGATCAACTGAAAACTACCAGGAAGGCTATATTTGTCATCCAACTGTTAGCTCAATGGGTTGAGACGCAGTATACATGATCCAGAGGCCATGAGTTCAAATCCCATTGATGTCTTTCCTATGATTCTTTCCTTTGCAGACTGGCTTCCAGAAGATCAACTGAAAAGTACCAGGAAGGCTGTACTTGTCAGCCATCTGTTAGCTCAATGGGTTGAGACGCAGTATTCATGATCCAGAGGCCATGAGTTCAAATCCCATTGATGTCTTTCCTATGATTCTTTCCTTTGCAGACTGGCTTCTAGAAGATCAAGTGAAAACTACCAGGAAGGCTGTACTTGTCAGCCATCTGTTAGCTCAATGGGTTGAGACGCAGTATTCATGATCCAGAGGCCATGAGTTCAAATCCCATTGATGTCTTTCCTATGATTCTTTCCTTTGCAGACTGGCTTTCAGAAGATCAACTGAAAACTACCAGGAAGGCTGTAACTCTCAGCCAACAGCTTAGCTCAACTGGTAGAGCGTCTGTCCAATAACATGACTTGACTTGACTTGAGTGGGTTCGATTCCCACTCGAGTCAAGTGTCCCCGGTAACTTGAGGCAACGGATAAATTGACTGATATCCTTAGTGATGCTTCCTTTTGCAGACTAACTTCTAGAAAAACAAGTTAAAACTCCTCCCCCTACTCTGGGCCCTACTCCTACTTCTCCCCCTACTCTGGGCCCTACTCCTACTCCTACCGGGGACACTTGCCTCGAGTGGGAATCGAACCCACTCAAGTCAAGTCATGTTATTGGACAGACGCTTTACCAGTTGAGCTATGCTGTTGGCTGAGAGTTACAGGTTTCCTGGTGGTTTTAACTTGTTTTTCTAGAAGTTAGTCTGCAAAGGGAAGCATCACTAAGGATATCGGTCAATTTATCCGTTGCCCTAAGGTACCGGGGACATTTGACTCGAGTGGGAATCGAACCCACTCAAGTCAAGTCAAGTCATGTTATTGGACAGACGCGAGTGGGAATCGAACCCACTCAAGTCAAGTCAAGTCATGTTATTGGACAGACGCTCTACCAGTTGAGCTATGCTGTTGGCTGAGAGTTACAGGTTTTCTGGTGGAATTAACTTGTTTTTCAAGAAGTTAGTCTGCAAAGGGAAGCATCACTAAGGATATCAGTCAATTTATCCGTTGCCCCAAGTTACCGAGGACACTTGACTCGAGTGGGAATCGAACCCACTCAAGTCAAGTCATGTTATTGGACAGACGCTCTACCAGTTGAGCTATGCTGTTGGCTGAGAGTTACAGGTTTTCTGGTGGTTTTAACTTGTTTTTCTAGAAGTTAGTCTGCAAAGGGAAGCATCACTAAGGATATCGGTCAATTTATCCGTTGCCCCAAGTTACCGGGGACATTTGACTCGAGTGGGAATCGAACCCACTCAAGTCAAGTCAAGTCATGTTATTGGACAGACGCTCTACCAGTTGAGCTATGCTGTTGGCTGAGAGTTACAGGTTTTCTGGTGGAATTAACTTGTTTTTTCTAGAAGTTATTCTGCAAAGGGAAGCATCACAAAGGATATCAGTCTATTTATCCGTTGCCCCAAGTTACCGGGGACACATGACTCGGAATCAAACCCACTGAAGTCAGGTCAAGTCATGTTATTGGACAGACGCTCTACCAGTTGAGCTAAGCTGTTGGCTGAGAGTTACAGGTTTCCTGGTGGTTTTAACTTGTTTTTCTAGAAGTTAGTCTGCAAAGGAAAGCATCACAGTAAAGATACCAGTGGGATTTGAACTCATGGCCTCTGGATCATGTATACTGCATCTCAACCCATTGAGCTAACAGAGGGCTGACAAGTACAGCCTTCCTGGTACTTTTCAGTTGATCTTCTGGAAGCCAGTCTGCAAAGGAAAGAATCATAGGAAAGACATCAATGGGCTTTGAACTCATGGCCTCTGGATCATGAATACTGCATCTCAACCCATTGAGCTAACAGATGGCTGACAAGTACAGCCTTCCTGGTAGTTTTCACTTGATCTTCTAGAAGCCAGTCTGCAAAGGAAAGAATCATAGGAAAGACATCAATGGGATTTGAACTCATGGCCTCTGGATCATGAATACTGCGTCTCAACCCATTGAGCTAACAGATGGCTGACAAGTACAGCCTTCCTGGTACTTTTCAGTTGATCTTCTGGAAGCCAGTCTGCAAAGGAAAGAATCATAGGAAAGACATCAATGGGATTTGAACTCATGGCCTCTGGATCATGTATACTGCGTCTCAACCCATTGAGCTAACAGTTGGATGACAAATATAGCCTTCCTGGTAGTTCTCAGTTGATCTTCTGGAAGCCAGTCTGCAAAGGAAAGAATCATAGGAAAGACATCAATGGGATTTGAACTCATGGCCTCTGGATCATGAATACTACGTCTCAACCCATTGAGCTAACAGATGGCTGACAAGTACAGCTTTCCTGGTGCTTTGACTTGAACAACAAACAAGACAAATAACTTTAAAAAAATATATATATAAATCTTTTTCATGGGGGGCCCTGACACTACATCTTTTCACATTGGGGTCCACTGCCCAAATACATGTCAATTTGGGGGGTTGACAAGAAAACGTTTCAGAACCACAGATTCCAAGGAAACAGCTGTAGGTGAATGGATAGAGTCACTGACTAGTGAGCCGCAAGTAACAGGTTCAAGCCTCAGCTACAGCGGCAAGTCAGGATGTCAAATCAAATAGGTATTATTAGGAGTGAAATGGTTGTGTTGCTTCACCCCAACTGCACATGACATCAGTTTACATGTACGTTATTTTCAGTGATGAAGACAAACCGCACAGACGTTCACTGTACTTTAGTACATTTTGTAAACTTATGACTCTGAGTAGAGTATAGCCTCCACACTTAGTGATTTTTTCGGATTTAACTTCGTTTCGGTAGTGACACAATGGTGTCACTAACAATTTTTCTCTCTCTTTAACATCGCAGAAAAAGCCTTCTCTGGACTCAGCCGCACTACAGCTATCAGCACTACCAGCTTCCAGAATACAGAGCCATTTTTGGGTAAGCAAGCATTCATTCACATGTACATGCGTACAAACACATACTGTATATTGCAGTGGTTCTCAAACATTTCCATGTCAAGGACCCCAAGTTCATACACAACTGTCTCTACTGTACTGTATACCAGTGGTAATAGCCTAACTCAAACATCCTCACAATGTCTCAAATTTCTCACGCACGCACACACACGCACACACACACACACACACACACACACACACACACACACACACACACACACACACACACACACACACACACACACACACACACACACACACACACACACACACACACACACACTTCAGAGATGGATAAATTCAGTATTTTCTTTATGACCTGTAGGTGGTGCATCCCTTTCCTATGTGAGAAGTGCCGCTGCCTCCAATGTCAACATGGACCTGGATACCTTCGTCAATCTGGACCCGAGTGTTGTACAGGTTAGTGGCGTGTGCGTGCGTACGTGCGTGCGGCCTTGTGGTTGTACATCTGGGAAAGGCAAGTGGTTAATGTATGTTTTTATAATATAATAATTTATATCTACAATAACTAGTAACTAAAGTTTTCAAATAATTGTAGTGGAGCAACAGTACAATATTTGCTTCTGAGATGTAAGTAAAAGTATAGACAATTGGAAATACTCCAGTAAAGTAAAAGTACCTTCTAATTGTACATACAATGCTGCGAAGTCCAGAGCTCGATGAATGTTAGGGACCAAAAAAAAAGTCACTACCAATCAACTTTAAATTGCCTGACACGTACTCCTAACAGGTTTTTGGGGGAATATATTTTTTTTGACACAATGGTGTCACTACCGAAACGAAAAAAAAATTACTAAGTCCAGAGCTCGATGAATGTTAGGGACCAGAAAAAAAGTCTCTACCAATCTACTTTAAATTGCCTGAAACGTACTCCTAACAGGTTTTTGGGGGAACAATTTTTTTTTTTGCCTCCACACTTAGTGATTTTTTCGGATTTAACTTCGTTTCGGTAGTGACACAATGGTGTCACTACCGAAACGAAAAAAAAATGACTAAGTCCAGAGCTCGATGAATGTTAGGGACCAAAAAAAAAGTCACTACCAATCAACTTTAAATTGCCTGAAACGTACTCCTAACAGGTTTTTGGGGGAATATATATTTTTTTGACACAATGGTGTCACTACCGAAACAAAAAAAAAATTACTAAGTCCAGAGCTCGATGAATGTTAGGGACCAAAAAAAAAGTCTCTACCAATCAACTTTAAATTGCCTGAAACGTACTCCTAACAGGTTTTTGGGGGAACAATTTTTTTTTTTGCATCCACACTTAGTGATTTTTTCGGATTTAACTTCGTTTCGGTATTGACACAATGGTGTCACTAACGAAACGAAAAAAAAATGACTAAGTCCAGAGCTCGATGAATGTTAGGGACCAAAAAAAAGTCACTACCAATCAACTTTAAATTGCCTGAAACGTACTCCTAACAGGTTTTTGGGGGAACTTTTTTTTTTTGACACAACGGTGTCACTACCGAAACGAAAAAAAAATTACTAAGTCCAGAGCTCGATGAATGTTAGGGACCAAAAAAAAAGTCACTACCAATCAACTTTAAATTGCCTGAAACGTACTCCTAACAGGTTTTTGGGGGAATATTTTTTTTTTTGACACAATGGTGTCACTACCGAAACGAAAAAAAAATTACTAAGTCCAGAGCTCGATGAATGTTAGGGACCAAAAAAAAAGTCACTACCAATCAACTTTAAATTGCCTGAAACGTACTCCTAACAGGTTTTTGGGGGGAACGATTTTTTTTTTGGCCTCCACACTTAGTGATTTTTTTGGATTTAACTTCGTTTCGGTAGTGACACAATGGTGTCACTAACAATTTTTCTCTGTCTTTAACATCGCAGAAAAAGCCTTCTCTGGACTCAGCCGCACTACAGCTATCAGCACTACCAGCTTCCAGAATACAAAGCCATTTTTGGGTAAGCAAGCATTCATTCACATGTACATGCGTACAAACACATACTGTATATTGCAGTGGTTCTCAAACATTTCCATGTCAAGGACCCCAAGTTCATACACAACTGTCTCTACTGTACTGTATACCAGTGGTAATAGCCTAACTCAAACATCCTCACAATGTCTCAAATTTCTCACGCACGCACGCACGCACACACACGCACACGCACACACACACACACACACACACACACACACACACACACACACACACACACACACACTTCAGAGATGGATAAATTCAGTATTTTCTTTATGACCTGTAGGTGGTGCATCCCTTTCCTATGTGAGAAGTGCCGCTGCCTCCAATGTCAACATGGACCTGGATACCTTCGTCAATCTGGACCCGAGTGTTATACAGGTTAGTGGCGTGTGCGTGCGTACGTGCGTGCGGCCTTGTGGTTGTACATCTGGGAAAGGCAAGTGGTTAATGTATGTTTTTATAATATAATAATTTATATCTACAATAACTAGTAACTAAAGTTTTCAAATAATTGTAGTGGAGCAACAGTACAATATTTGCTTCTGAGATGTAAGTAAAAGTATAGACAATTGGAAATGCTCCAGTAAAGTAAAAGTACCTTCTAATTGTACTTACAATGCTGCGAAGTCCAGAGCTCGATGAATGTTAGGGACCAAAAAAAAAGTCACTACCAATCAACTTTAAATTGCCTGAAACGTACTCCTAACAGGTTTTTGGGGGAATATATATTTTTTTTTACACAATGGTGTCACTACCGAAACGAAAAAAAAATTACTAAGTCCAGAGCTCGATGAATGTTAGGGACCAAAAAAAAATCTCTACCAATCAACTTTAAATTGCCTGAAACGTACTCCTAACAGGTTTTTGAGGGAATATTTTTTTTTTGACACAATGGTGTCACTACCGAAACGAAAAAAAAAATACTAAGTCCAGAGCTCGATGAATGTTAGGGACCAAAAAAAAAGTCTCTACCAATCAACTTTAAATTGCCTGAAACGTACTCCTAACAGGTTTTTGGGGGAACAATTTTTTTTTTGGCCTCCACACTTAGTGATTTTTTCGGATTTAACTTCGTTTCGGTAGTGACACAATGGTGTCACTACCGAAACGAAAAAAAAATGACTAAGTCCAGAGCTCGATGAATGTTAGGGACCAAAAAAAAAGTCACTACCAATCAACTTTAAATTGCCTGAAACGTACTCCTAACAGGTTTTGGGGGGAACACATTTTTTTTTGACACAATGGTGTCACTACCGAAACGAAAGAAAAAATACTAAGTCCAGAGCTCGATGAATGTTAGGGACCAAAAAAAAAGTCTCTACAAATCAACTTTAAATTGCCTGAAACGTACTCCTAACAGGTTTTGGGGGGAACATTTTTTTTTTTTGCCTCCACACTTAGTGATTTTTTCGGATTTAACTTCGTTTCGGTAGTGACACAATGGTGTCACTACCGAAACGAAAAAAAAATGACTAAGTCCAGAGCTCGATGAATGTTAGGGACCAAAAAAAAAGTCACTACCAATCAACTTTAAATTGCCTGAAACGTACTCCTAACAGGTTTTGGGGGGAACACATTTTTTTTTGACACAATGGTGTCACTACCGAAACGAAAGAAAAAATACTAAGTCCAGAGCTCGATGAATGTTAGGGACCAAAAAAAAAGTCTCTACCAATCAACTTTAAATTGCCTGAAACGTACTCCTAACAGGTTTTTGGGGGAACAATTTTTTTTTTGGCCTCCACACTTAGTGATTTTTTCGGATTTAACTTCGTTTCGGTAGTGACACAATGGTGTCACTAACAATTTTTCTCTCTCTTTAACATCGCAGAAAAAGCCTTCTCTGGACTCAGCCGCACTACAGCTATCAGCACTACCAGCTTCCAGAATACAGAGCCATTTTTGGGTAAGCAAGCATTCATTCACATGTACATGCGTACAAACACATACTGTATATTGCAGTGGTTCTCAAACATTTCCATGTCAAGGACCCCAAGTTCATACACAACTGTCTCTACTGTACTGTATACCAGTGGTAATAGCCTAACTCAAACATCCTCACAATGTCTCAAATTTCTCACGCACGCACGCACGCACGCACACACACGCACACACACACACACACACACACACACACACACACACACACACACACACACACACACACACACACACACACACTTCAGAGATGGATAAATTCAGTATTTTCTTTATGACCTGTAGGTGGTGCATCCCTTTCCTATGTGAGAAGTGCCGCTGCCTCCAATGTCAACATGGACCTGGATACCTTCGTCAATCTGGACCCGAGTGTTATACAGGTTAGTGGCGTGTGCGTGCGTACGTGCGTGCGGCCTTGTGGTTGTACATCTGGGAAAGGCAAGTGGTTAATGTATGTTTTTATAATATAATAATTTATATCTACAATAACTAGTAACTAAAGTTTTCAAATAATTGTAGTGGAGCAACAGTACAATATTTCCTTCTGAGATGTAAGTATAAGTATAGACAATTGGAAATACTCCTGTAAAGTAAAAGTACCTTCTAATTGTACTTACAATGCTGCGAAGTCCAGAGCTCGATGAATTTTAGGGACCAAAAAAAAAGTCATTACCAATCAACTTTAAATTGCCTGAAACGTACTCCTAACAAGTTTGTGGGGGAATATTTTTTTTTTTGACACAATGGTGTCACTACCGAAACGAAAGAAAAATGACTAAGTCCAGAGCTCGATGAATGTTAGGGACCAAAAAAAAAGTCACTACCAATCAACTTTAAATTACCTGAAACGTACTCCTAACATGTTTTTGGGGGAATATATTTTTTTTTGACACAATGGTGTCACTACCGAAACGAAAAAAAAATTATTAAGTCCAGAGCTCGATGAATGTTAGGGACCAAAAAAAAAGTCTCTACCAATCAACTTTAAATTGCCTGAAACGTACTCCTAACAGGTTTTTGGGGGAACAATTTTTTTTTTGGCCTCCACACTTCGTGATTTTTTCGGATTTAACTTTGTTTCGGTAGTGACACAATGGTGTCACTAACAATTTTTCTCTCTCTTTAACATCGCAGAAAAAGCCTTCTCTGGACTCAGCCGCATTACAGCTATCAGCACTACCAGCTTCCAGAATACAGAGCCATTTTTGGGTAAGCAAGCATTCATTCACATGTACATGCGTACAAACACATACTGTATATTGCAGTGGTTCTCAAACATTTCCATGTCAAGGACCCCAAGTTCATACACAACTGTCTCTACTGTACTGTATACCAGTGGTAATAGCCTAACTCAAACATCCTCACAATGTCGGACTTAGTAATTTTTTTTTCGTTTCGGTAGTGACACCATTGTGTCAAAAAAAAAAATGTTCCCCCAAAAACCTGTTAGGAGTACGTTTCAGGCAATTTAAAGTTGATTGGTAGAGACTTTTATTTTGGTCCCTAACATTCATCGAG
>NC_139955.1:49198331-49243331 GCF_963454915.1 Gymnoscopelus microlampas
TATTCCCCCAAAAACCTGTTAGGAGTACTTTTCAGGCAATTTAAAGTTGATTGGTAGTGACTTTTTTTTGGTCCCTAACATTCATCGAGCTCTGGACTTCGCAGCATTGTAAGTACAAATATAGCTGCAAGCAGCGATAATACGGGGCCAGTGAATAGAGAGAGAGAGAGAGACATGGAAACGGAATAGATTGAAGAGAGAGAGAGTGACATGGAAACAATAGATTGATGAGAGAGAGAGATGGAAACATAATGGTTTGATTGGACATCTCAACCTACTGCCATTAACAGGATTCGAACTCTCAACCTTCAGACTAATAGGCTGCAACACTACCTATAGTGCTATAGCTTTGTCCAGGCTGATATTGTCTGTTGAAGATCATAAACTCTTGCCTTCTTTCATGAACCAAGACCCTGTTTCACTAACACTAAGATCACTTGTTCACAAGCCATTTACCAATGAAGAAATTGTACATCTCCTCAGAACCAAAACTAATGAAAGTAGCCGATCTACAAGCTCACAAACCATGAAAAGTTGTGAGATTGTAGATCAGCTATTTTCAGAATGAAGTATGTCATACGTAAAAAACGTACTCTCAAATAAGCATTTCAGGTTATCTTTACCATTTGCACATGTATTCATTGATACAGTCATGTTGTTTGCAATTCAACTTAAATTAAGTCTACATCAAGTGAGGCTTGAACTGGCGACCTTGAGATTGTGAGGCATTCATTTAAGGGAGACGCCATTGGCCCAACAGACAAGTAACTGTGAAAAAGGAGATCACACAGATGATACAGTTTCACGCAAATAGCTGAAAAATCCTGGGTTTAAGTGTTTTTCAAACTGCTCAAAATTGCGGACAATCTAAGGGCGGAGCTTAATGGTCAAATCGATACGTGTGTTCCTCATGAGTCAAGGCACATGTGTAAGCAAGTTTCACGACTTTCGGCCAAACGAGGCATGACTTATGCCTGTTTAAAGTCTGCATTTTCAAAAAATTGCTATAGCGCCCCCTTTTGGCCAATTGGAGTAAGATTGGTTTCAGTGATATTTGGAATGACCCTGTACATTTCTGCAAAGTTTCAAAGAAATGTGAGTCTGCATGTATGTTTTAGGCACAGATGAATAATTTTCATAAAACTGTAATAGTTAAAATCTATCTCCTCCTGGGATTTTTGAGCAATCTGCACGAAACGTTTACCACTTGAACTTTGGACCTCTGCCTACAAAAATTTCCAACGGATTTTCCATAAGTGAAAAAATGCAGAAGTTAGGAGCCAATGACTGTTTTTCATATAATTCAAAATGGTGGGAGATCTAAAGGTCAGAGGTCAAAAGTCAGACCACGAAAGTTGTCGGGCATGAAGAGACGCATGTGTGTATCAAAGTTTCATGGTTGTAGGTCAAACAGGGCATGAGTTGTACCTGTTCAAAGTTGGCACTTTCAATTGAGTGCTATAGCGCCACCCTTTGACGAATGAGTGTGAGAATTATTTCTTGGTAGTTTTTCATGAGCATCTACCATATGGCCGAGTTTCGTAAAAAGCGTATGCACGGTTAAGCCAGAACTGGCAAAAACAAGTATTTTTCAAACTGCTCAAAATTGCGGAAAATCTAAGGGCGGAGCTTAATGGTCAAATCGATACGTGTGTTCCTCATGAGTCAAGGCACATGTGTAAGCAAGTTTCACGACTTTCGGCCAAACGAGGCATGACTTATGCCTGTTTAAAGTCTGCCTTTTCAAAAAATTGCTATAGCGCCCCCTTTTGGCCAATTGGAGTAAGATTGGTTTCAGTGATATTTGGAATGACCCTGTACATTTCTGCAAAGTTTCAAAGAAATGTGAGTCTGCATGTATGTTTTAGGCACAGATGAATAATTTTCTTTAAACTGTAATAGTTAAAATCTATCTCCTCCTGGGATTTTTGAGCAATCTGCACGAAACGTTTAGCACTTGAACCTTGGACCACTGCCTACAAAAATTTCCAACGGATTTTCCATAAGTGAAAAAATGCAGAAGTTAGGAGCCAATGACTGTTTTTCATATAATTCAAAATGGTGGGAGATCTAAAGGTCAGAGGTCAAAAGTCAGAGGGTGAAAGTTGTTCAGCATGAGGAGACGCATATGTGTATCCAAGTTTCATGGCTGTAGGTCAAACAGGGCATGAGTTGTACCTGGTCAAAGTTGGCATTTTCAATTGAGTGCTATAGCGCCACCTTTGGACGAAAGATTGTGAGAATTATTTTTTTATCGTTTTTCATGACCATCTACCATATGGCCGAGTTTCGTAAAAAGCGACAGCGCGGTTCAGCCAGAACTGCGAAAAGTGGCAGAAGAAGAAGAAGAAGAAGAAGAAGAAGAAGAAGAAGAAGAAGTGACAGAATACTGCCAATAACAATACGTGTACAGAGCAGAGCTCTGTCCCCGTAATTAGAAGGTACTTTTACTTTACTGGAGTATTTCCAATTGTCTATACTTTTACTTACATCTCAGAAGCACATATTGTACTGTTACTCCACTACAATTATTTGAAAACTTTAGTTACTAGTTATTGTAGATATAAATTATTATATTATAAAAACATACATTAACCACTTGCCTTTCCCAGATGTACAACCACAAGGCCGCACGCACGTACGCATGCACACGCCACTAACCTGTACAACACTCGGGTCCAGATTGACGAAGGTATCCAGGTCCATGTTGACATTGGAGGCAGCGGCACTTCTCACATAGGAAAGGGATGCACCACCTACAGGTCATAAAGAAAATACTGAATTTATCCATCTCTGAAGTGTGTGTGTGGGTGTGTGTGTGTGTGTGTGTGTGTGTGTGTGTGTGTGTGTGTGTGTGTGTGTGTGTGTGTGTGTGTGTGTGTGTGTGTGTGTGTGTGTGTGTGTGTGTGTGTGTGTGTGCGTGCATGCGCGTGCGTGCGTGAGAAATTTGAGACATTGTGAGGATGTTTGAGTTAGGCTATTACCACTGGTATACAGTACAGTAGAGACAGTTGTGTATGAACTTGGGGTCCTTGACATGGAAATGTTTGAGAACCACTGCAATATACAGTATGTGTTTGTACGCATGTACATGTGAATGAATGCTTGCTTACCCAAAAATGGCTCTGTATTCTGGAAGCTGGTAGTGCTGATAGCTGTAGTGCGGCTGAGTCCAGAGAAGGCTTTTTCTGCGATGTTAAAGAGAGAGAAAAATTGTTAGTGACACCATTGTGTCACTACCGAAACGAAGTTAAATCCGAAAAAATCACTAAGTGTGGAGGCCAAAAAAAAATTGTTCCCCCAAAAACCTGTTAGGAGTACGTTTCAAGCAATTTAAAGTTGATTGGTAGAGACTTTTATTTTGGTCCCTAACATTCATCGAGCTCTGGACTTAGTAATTTTTTTTTCGTTTCGGTAGTGACACCATTGTGTCAAAAAAAAAAAAAATCCCCCAAAAACCTGTTAGGAGTACGTTTCAAGCAATTTAAAGTTGATTGGTAGTGACTTTTTCTTTGGTCCCTAACATTCATCGAGCTCTGGACTTAGTAATTTTTTTTTCGTTTCGGTAGTGACACCATTGTGTCAAAAAAAAAAAAATCCCCCAAATACCTGTTAGGAGTACGTTTCAAGCAATTTAAAGTTGATTGGTAGAGACTTTTATTTTGGTCCCTAACATTCATCGAGCTCTGGACTTAGTAATTTTTTTTTCGTTTCGGTAGTGACACCATTGTGTAAAAAAAAAAAATATTCCCCCAAAAACCTGTTAGGAGTACGTTTCAGGCAATTTGGCAATTTAAAGTTGATTGGTAGTGACTTTTTTTTTTGTCCCTAACATTCATCGAGCTCTGGACTTCGCAGCATTGTAAGTACAATTAGAAGGTACTTTTACTTTACTGGAGTATTTCCAATTGTCTATACTTTTACTTACATCTCAGAAGCAAATATTGTACTGTTACTCCACTACAATTATTTGAAAACTTTAGTTACTAGTTATTGTAGATATAAATTATTATATTATAAAAACATACATTAACCACTTGCCTTTCCCAGATGTACAACCACAAGGCCGCACGCACGTACGCACGCACACGCCACTAACCTGTATAACACTCGGGTCCAGATTGACGAAGGTATCCAGGTCCATGTTGACATTGGAGGCAGCGGCACTTCTCACATAGGAAAGGGATGCACCACCTACAGGTCATAAAGAAAATACTGAATTTATCCATCTCTCAAGTGTGTGTGTGTGTGTGTGTGTGTGTGTGTGTGTGTGTGTGTGTGTGTGTGTGTGTGTGTGTGTGTGTGTGTGTGTGTGTGTGTGTGTGTGTGTGTGTGTGTGTGTGTGTGTGTGTGCGTGCGTGCGTGAGAAATTTGAGACATTGTGAGGATGTTTGAGTTAGGCTATTACCACTGGTATACAGTACAGTAGAGACAGTTGTGTATGAACTTGGGGTCCTTGACATGGAAATGTTTGAGAACCACTGCAATATACAGTATGTGTTTGTACGCATGTACATGTGAATGAATGCTTGCTTACCCAAAAATGGCTCTGTATTCTGGAAGCTGGTAGTGCTGATAGCTGTAGTGCGGCTGAGTCCAGAGAAGGCTTTTTCTGCGATGTTAAAGAGAGAGAAAAATTGTTAGTGACACCATTGTGTCACTACCGAAACGAAGTTAAATCCGAAAAAATCACTAAGTGTGGAGGCCAAAAAAAAATTTGTTCCCCCAAAAACCTGTTAGGAGTACGTTTCAGACAATTTAAAGTTGATTGGTAGAGACTTTTATTTTGGTCCCTAACATTCATCGAGCTCTGGACTTCGCAGCATTGTAGGTACAATTAGAAGGTACTTTTACTTTACTGGAGTATTTCCAATTGTCTATACTTTTACTTACATCTCAGAAGGAAATATTGTACTGTTACTCCACTACAATTATTTGAAAACTTTAGTTACTAGTTATTGTAGATATAAATTATTATATTATAAAAACAGACATTAACCACTTGCCTTTCCCAGATGTACAACCACAAGGCCGCACGCACGTACGCACGCACACGCCACTAACCTGTACAACACTCGGGTCCAGATTGACGAAGGTATCCAGGTCCATGTTGACATTGGAGGCAGCGGCACTTCTCACATAGGAAAGGGATGCACCACCTACAGGTCATAAAGAAAATACTGAATTTATCCATCTCTGAAGTGTGTGTGTGTGTGTGTGTGTGTGTGTGTGTGTGTGTGTGTGTGTGTGTGTGTGTGTGTGTGTGTGTGTGTGTGTGTGTGTGTGTGTGTGTGCGCGTGCGTGCGTGTGCGTGTGCGTGCGTGCGTGCGTGAGAAATTTGAGACATTGTGAGGATGTTTGAGTTAGGCTATTACCACTGGTATACAGTACAGTAGAGACAGTTGTGTATGAACTTGGGGTCCTTGACATGGAAATGTTTGAGAACCACTGCAATATACAGTATGTGTTTGTACGCATGTACATGTGAATGAATGCTTGCTTACCCAAAAATGGCTCTGTATTCTGGAAGCTGGTAGTGCTGATAGCTGTAGTGCGGCTGAGTCCAGAGAAGGCTTTTTCTGCGATGTTAAAGAGAGAGAAAAATTGTTAGTGACACCATTGTGTCACTACCGAAACGAAGTTAAATCCGAAAAAATCACTAAGTGTGGAGGCCAAAAAAAAATTGTTCCCCCAAAAACCTGTTAGGAGTACGTTTCAAGCAATTTAAAGTTGATTGGTAGAGACTTTTATTTTGGTCCCTAACATTCATCGAGCTCTGGACTTGGTAATTTTTTTTTCGTTTCGGTAGTGACACCATTGTGTCAAAAAAAAAAATATTCCCCCAAAAACCTGTTAGGAGTACGTTTCAAGCAATTTAAAGTTGATTGGTAGTGACTTTTTCTTTGGTCCCTAACATTCATCGAGCTCTGGACTTAGTAATTTTTTTTTCGTTTCGGTAGTGACACCATTGTGTCAAAAAAAAAAAAATCCCCCAAATACCTGTTAGGAGTACGTTTCAAGCAATTTAAAGTTGATTGGTAGAGACTTTTATTTTGGTCCCTAACATTCATCGAGCTCTGGACTTAGTAATTTTTTTTTCGTTTCGGTAGTGACACCATTGTGTAAAAAAAAAAAATATTCCCCCAAAAACCTGTTAGGAGTACGTTTCAGGCAATTTAAAGTTGATTGGTAGTGACTTTATTTTTGGTCCCTAACATTCATCGAGCTCTGGACTTCGCAGCATTGTAAGTACAATTAGAAGGTACTTTTACTTTACTGGAGTATTTCCAATTGTCTATACTTTTACTTACATCTCAGAAGGAAATATTGTACTGTTACTCCACTACAATTATTTGAAAACTTTAGTTACTAGTTATTGTAGATATAAATTATTATATTATAAAAACATACATTAACCACTTGCCTTTCCCAGATGTACAACCACAAGGCCGCACGCACGTACGCACGCACACGCCACTAACCTGTACAACACTCGGGTCCAGATTGACGAAGGTATCCAGGTCCATGTTGACATTGGAGGCAGCGGCACTTCTCACATAGGAAAGGGATGCACCACCTACAGGTCATAAAGAAAATACTGAATTTATCCATCTCTGAAGTGTGTGTGTGTGTGTGTGTGTGTGTGTGTGTGTGTGTGTGTGTGTGTGTGTGTGTGTGTGTGTGTGTGTGTGTGTGTGTGTGTGTGTGTGTGTGTGTGCGTGCGTGAGAAATTTGAGACATTGTGAGGATGTTTGAGTTAGGCTATTACCACTGGTATACAGTACAGTAGAGACAGTTGTGTATGAACTTGGGGTCCTTGACATGGAAATGTTTGAGAACCACTGCAATATACAGTATGTGTTTGTACGCATGTACATGTGAATGAATGCTTGCTTACCCAAAAATGGCTTTGTATTCTGGAAGCTGGTAGTGCTGATAGCTGTAGTGCGGCTTAGTCCAGAGAAGGCTTTTTCTGCGATGTTAAAGAGAGAGAAAAATTGTTAGTGACACCATTGTGTCACTACCGAAACGAAGTTAAATCCGAAAAAATCACTAAGTGTGGAGGCAAAAAAAAAAAAAAAATCCCCCAAAAACCTGTTAGGAGTACGTTTCATGCATTTAAAGTTGATTGGTAGAGAGTTTCTTTTTGGTCCCTAACATTCATCGAGCTCTGGACTTAGTAATTTTTTTTTCGTTTCGGTAGTGACACCATTGTGTAAAAAAATATATATTCCCCCAAAAACCTGTTAGGAGTACGTTTCAGGCAATTTAAAGTTGATTGGTAGTGACTTTTTTTTCTGGTCCCTAACATTCATCGAGCTCTGGACTTAGTAATTTTTTTTTCGTTTCGGTAGTGACACCATTGTGTCAAAAAAAAAAATGTTCCCCCAAAAACCTGTTAGGAGTACGTTTCAGGCAATTTAAAGTTGATTGGTAGTGACTTTTTTTTTGGTCCCTATCATTCATCGAGCTCTGGACTTAGTATTTTTTTTTCGTTTCGGTAGTGACACCATTGTGTCAAAAAAAAAATGTTTCCCCAAAAACCTGTTAGGAGTACGTTTCAGGCAATTTAAAGTTGATTGGTAGAGACTTTTTTTTTGGTCCCTAACATTCATCGAGCTCTGGACTTAGTAATTTTTTTTTTCGTTTCGGTAGTGACACCATTGTGTCAAAAAAAAAAATATTCCCCCAAAAACCTGTTAGGAGTACGTTTCAGGCAATTTAAAGTTGATTGGTAGTGACTTTTTTTTTGGTCCCTAACATTCATCGAGCTCTGGACTTCGCAGCATTGTAGGTACAATTAGAAGGTACTTTTACTTTACTGGAGTATTTCCAATTGTCTATACTTTTACTTACATCTCAGAAGGAAATATTGTACTGTTACTCCACTACAATTATTTGAAAACTTTAGTTACTAGTTATTGTAGATATAAATTATTATATTATAAAAACATACATTAACCACTTGCCTTTCCCATATGTACAACCACAAGGCCGCACGCACGTACGCACGCACACGCCACTAACCTGTATAACACTCGGGTCCAGATTGACGAAGGTATCCAGGTCCATGTTGACATTGGAGGCAGCGGCACTTCTCACATAGGAAAGGGATGCACCACCTACAGGTCATAAAGAAAATACTGAATTTATCCATCTCTCAAGTGTGTGTGTGTGTGTGTGTGTGTGTGTGTGTGTGTGTGTGTGTGTGTGTGTGTGTGTGTGTGTGTGTGTGTGTGTGTGTGTGCGTGCGTGCGTGCGAAATTTGAGACATTGTGAGGATGTTTGAGTTAGGCTATTACCACTGGTATACAGTACAGTAGAGACAGTTGTGTATGAACTTGGGGTCCTTGACATGGAAATGTTTGAGAACCACTGCAATATACAGTATGTGTTTGTACGCATGTACATGTGAATGAATGCTTGCTTACCCAAAAATGGCTCTGTATTCTGGAAGCTGGTAGTGCTGATAGCTGTAGTGCGGCTGAGTCCAGAAAAGGCTTTTTCTGCGATTTTAAAGAGAAAGAAAAATTGTTAGTGACACCATTGTGTCACTACCGAAACAAAGTTAAATCCGAAAAAAATCACTAAGTGTGGAGGCCAAAAAAAAATTGTTCCCCCAAAAACCTGTTAGGAGTACGTTTCAGGCAATTTAAAGTTGATTGGTAGAGACTTTTTTTTGGTCCCTAACATTCATCGAGCTCTGGACTTAGTAATTTTTTTTTCGTTTCGGTACTGACACCATTGTGTAAAAAAAAAAATTGTTCCCCCAAAAACCTGTTAGGAGTACGTTTCAGGCAATTTAAAGTTGATTGGTAGAGACTTTTTTTTTGGTCCCTAACATTCATCGAGCTCTGGACTTAATAATTTTTTTTTCGTTTCAGTAGTGACACCATTGTGTCAAAAAAATATATATTCCCCCAAAAACCTGTTAGGAGTACGTTTCAGGCAATTTAAAGTTGATTGGTAGTGACTTTTCTTTTGGTCCCTAACATTCATCGAGCTCTGGACTTGGTAATTTTTTTTCGTTTCGGTAGTGACACCATTGTGTAAAACAAAAAATTGTTCCCCCAAAAACCTGTTAGGAGTACGTTTCAGGCAATTTAAAGTTGATTGGTAAAGACTTTTTTTTTGGTCCCTAACATTCATCGAGCTCTGGACTTCGCAGCATTGTAAGTACAATTAGAAGGTACTTTTACTTTACTGGAGTATTTCCAATTGTCTATACTTTTACTTACATCTCAGAAGCAAATATTGTACTGTTGCTCCACTACAATTATTTGAAAACTTTAGTTACTAGTTATTGTAGATATAAATTATTATATTATAAAAACATACATTAACCACTTGCCTTTCCCAGATGTACAACCACAAGGCCGCACGCACGTACGCACGCACACGCCACTAACCTGTACAACACTCGGGTCCAGATTGACGAAGGTATCCAGGTCCATGTTGACATTGGAGGCAGCGGCACTTCTCACATAGGAAAGGGATGCACCACCTACAGGTCATAAAGAAAATACTGAATTTATCCATCTCTGAAGTGTGTGTGTGTGTGTGTGTGTGTGTGTGTGTGTGTGTGTGTGTGTGTGTGTGCGTGCGTGTGAGAAATTTGAGACATTGTGAGGATGTTTGAGTTAGGCTATTACCACTGGTATACAGTACAGTAGAGACAGTTGTGTATGAACTTGGGGTCCTTGACATGGAAATGTTTGAGAACCACTGCAATATACAGTATGTGTTTGTACGCATGTACATGTGAATGAATGCTTGCTTACCCAAAAATGGCTCTGTATTCTGGAAGCTGGTAGTGCTGATAGCTGTAGTGCGGCTGAGTCCAGAGAAGGCTTTTTCTGCGATGTTAAAGAGAGAGAAAAATTGTTCCCCCAAAAACCTGTTAGGAGTACGTTTCAGGCAATTTAAAGTTGATTGGTAGTGACTTTTTTTTTGGTCCCTAACATTCATCGAGCTCTGGACTTAGTAATTTTTTCTTCGTTTCGGTAGTGACACCATTGTGTCACTACCGAAACGAAGTTAAATCTGAAAAAATCACTAAGTGTGGAGGCCAAAAAAAAAATTGTTCCCCCAAAAACCTGTTAGGAGTACGTTTCAGGCAATTTAAAGTTGATTGTTAGAGACTTTTTTTTTTGGTCCCTAACATTCATCGAGCTCTGGACCTAATAATTTTTTTTTCGTTTCGGTACTGACACCATTGTGTCAAAAAAATATATATTCCCCCAAAAACCTGTTAGGAGTACGTTTCAGGCAATTTAAAGTTGATTGGTAGTGACTTTTCTTTTGGTCCCTAACATTCATCGAGCTCTGGACTTAGTAATTTTTTTTTCGTTTCGGTAGGGACACCATTATGTCACTACCGAAACGAAGTTGAATCCGAAAAAATCACTAAGTGTGGAGGCCAAAAAAAAATTTGTTCCCCCAAAAACCTGTTAGGAGTACGTTTCAGGCAATTTAAAGTTGATTGGTAGAGACTTTTTTTTTGGTCCCTAACATTCATCGAGCTCTGGACTTCGTAATTTTTTTTTCGTTTCGGTAGGGACACCATTGTGTCACTACCGAAACGAAGTTAAATCCGAAAAAATCACTAAGTGTGGAGGCCAAAAAAAAATTGTTCCCCCAAAATCCTGTTATTTTTTTTTTCGTTTCGGTAGTGACACCATTGTGTCAAAAATATATATATTCCCCCAAAAACCTGTTAGGAGTACGTTTCAGGCAATTTAAAGTTGATTGGTAGTGACTTTCTTTTTGGTCCCTAACATTCATCGAGCTCTGGACTTAGTAATTTTTTTTTCGTTTCGGTAGTGACACCATTGTGTCAACAAAAAAAAAATCCCCCAAAAACCTGTTAGGAGTACGTTTCAGGCAATTTAGAGTTGATTGGTAGTGCTTTGTAGTGACTTTTTTTTGGTCCCTAACATTCATCGAGCTCTGGACTTAGTAAAATTTTTTTTCACCATTGGGTCACTACCGAAACGAAAGTTTGTCACTACCGAAACGAAAGTTAAATCCGAGTTTCAGGAATTAGTCATGTCCAGAGTAAGTAATGTTTTTTTTAGACCATTAGTTTGTTACGGTAGTTTGATACGGTAGTTTGTTATGGCAGTTTGATACAGTAGTTTCATAAGGAACGTAACAGACTACAGCAACCTGCAATCAGCAGACATCGCAGGGAATTGAACCCCGTCCTAGTAAACCAGGAGTTCCATACCAGCGTCTTGACTTGCTTCTTGACTTATTTACAGGTTGAATATAGTGTTAAGTCTGTAGACAGACTATCTGCTCATTGTTTTAATTCTAAAGTGACAATTTATACCTTAAAAAAGTCTGCCATTTTAAAATAAATCTCAAAGGGATATTAATATATATTAATACATATTAATATTAATTTTGGGGTCTTTGATATGAAAATGTTTGAGAACCACTGGTTTAAATAACATTTAGAAAGGAAGCCCAAATAAGCAACTACAGTTTAGAAACAAGCCCAGAAAACAAGCCCAGAATAAGCCACTTTGCAAACAAACAAGCCCAAAGTCACTTATAATAAGCAGACATGGCAACACTGATCACAGGTTTTATCAAAGCCCGAAGTTATGCAGGAATGCCTACTGAGTGTCAAAAAAATACTTTCTGGCCTTGACAGCCCATGCATCCAAACAGAAAAGTCATACCTGATTGCATTAAACAACATTAAACAATATTAAGCTCACTTTGCATGTTGCTTTGCCACTCCATGTGCCATTCACTTTAAGCATGTGCATACCCTCTATTCCCCGATTGCAAATGAGCCTCATTTGAAAACAAAGGCTGTGGTTGGCTACAACAGAATAGGGTGAGGGGCTGCTAATGTTGTACAATTAGAAGGTACTTTTACTTTACTGGAGTATTTCCAATTGTCTATACTTTTACTTACATCTCAGAAGCAAATATTGTACTGTTACTCCACTACAATTATTTGAAAACTTTAGTTACTAGTTATTGTAGATATAAATTATTATATTATAAAAACATACATTAACCACTTGCCTTTCCCAGATGTACAACCACAAGGCCGCACCCACGTACGCACGCACACGCCACTAACCTGTACAACACTCGGGTCCAGATTGACGAAGGTATCCAGGTCCATGTTGACATTGGAGGCAGCGGCACTTCTCACATAGGAAAGGGATGCGTGGGATGTGTGTGTGTGTGTGTGTGTGTGTGTGTGTGTGTGTGTGTGTGTGTGTGTGTGTGTGTGTGTGTGTGTGTGTGTGTGTGTGTGTGTGTGTGTGTGTGTGTGTGTGTGTGTGTGTGCGTGCGTGCGTGAGAAATTTGAGACATTGTGAGGATGTTTGAGTTAGACTATTACCACTGGTATACAGTACAGTAGAGACAGTTGTGTATGAACTTGGGGTCCTTGACATGGAAATGTTTGAGAACCACTGCAATATACAGTATGTGTTTGTACGCATGTACATGTGAATGAATGCTTGCTTACCCAAAAATGGCTCTGTATTCTGGAAGCTGGTAGTGCTGATAGCTGCGGCTGAGTCCAGAGAAGGCTTTTTCTGCGATGTTAAAGAGCACTTTCTTCTTCTCCAGCGTACAGCTGGACACTACCAGCAAACTGGAATTACTGGAAACACCAGGAGACACACAGCACACATCTCAAAAGAGTGCTACCACATTTTCAACCACAAATGTAATTTATTCAGTCTCTAAAATTCAGTCCCTTACATATCTTATTTACCTTTTGGCTAATATGTCATGGAATCACACACATCACTCTTTTATAATTTGTTGTACAATGTTGCTTGTAGAAATGTATGCTAATTTTACTACTTTCTTTTGTGAAAATGCGTGAATTATTATTATTAGGACTTTTATTTCCATAAAATAATAATTGATTCTTATTTTTGCCAGCCCAAAATACGGATGCCAGGGTTAATTAGGTTAAAAATAGTTTTGGGTGGGGCGCCCGTTGGCCTAGCGGTCCAGGCGCATACCATATATAGGCTCTAATACAGTCTGACAGAGTGTCGCGAGTTTGATTTAAGATACTACTGGCTCCCTCCCCAACACCCCTCACCTGAGGGTGTCCTCTGAGATGGTCTGTAGGACACTGGTATCCAGGGAACACAGGTTGGGTACCTTGACACAACTGAGCTCTGCACTGCCAAGACTGTTGCCCGCCTTAGTCAGATACTTGGAAATGATGGCCTTGGCCTTGATGGTGACAAAAAATGTGTTAGTGCCATACACATGTACTGCACACATTTACGAACACACATGCAAAAACGTGTAAACATAATCACAACGCATTATGTTTTCTCACTTTTACACTGATTACACTGCCTGCCAGCCAGCCAGCCAGCCAGCCAGCCAGCCAGCCAGCCAGCCAGCCAGCCAGCCAGCCAGACAGACAGACAGACAGACAGACAGACAGACAAACCATGTATTTTTGTCAATAACACCATCAATCAATGAAAGATCATTTGTATACTTACCAGAGCTGAATCCCACTCCCCATCTGAAGAGTCCATTAAAGAACACAGTGTGTCAATCTGTGTGATGTTCCACATGCTGATGTCATCAGTAGTGGCGTTGCGTGACGCAGGCCCCAGCTCCTGGACCTTCTCTTCTGGGATGAACGACTCACTGACATAGGCCTGACGTTGTGGATAGAGACATATTAGTGGATAGAGACATATTAGACGGGACACCATCTTGTCCCTATCAGGTGCACAACTGGCTAACCTCCTCAGTTCTGAACTCACTATCCCACTACAGTCGGTGACACTTTGGACAGACTCCACAACTGTCGTATCATGGCTAACATCTGACTCATGTCGCTACAAGGTATTTGTTGGCACAAGAGTAGCTGAGATTCAGACACTGACTGACACAAAGAGCTGGAGATATGTCGACTCAAAGAGTAATCCAGCTGATGACCTAACACGGGGCAAAACCCTCCTTGAGCTTTCTCAGCCACACAGATGGAGTGAAGGCCCTCCATTCCTCTTGATGGATACCGACTGCTGGCCAGCCAATCCAACTGTGCTTGCTGGATCAGAACCTGTGGAGGAACTTAGGAAGTCTATGTTCTGTGGCACAGTGATGTCTGACGACACAATAATCAGCATCATATTCATAGATAATGGACAGTGGACAAAACAAGGGACTTACAAAGAACATAACCTGCAATATTTCTGGATGGCCACCAGAGGGTGCCCAGAGGCTGACCTTTGTTATCACTCCAAAAGCAGGACATAGTTGACCTTTGTCATGTTAGGTTCACTATCACAAAGTGACAAATTCCTTGTGTCGGTTTGTATTTAAGTTCCCTTTAATAATTTGTACTTTTTTCAGCCACCTACCCTGTGTTCACATCTTAGTAAAGGGCTTGTGTTTGTCTTTCCTTTTGTAATCTTTGTGTCCTGCCTTGCTTATTACTCACTCAATATTTGCTATCTCGCATGTAATATTCAAAGAAACGTTTTGAGTTAAGCCATAAATAAACGTTGCCCTTTTGTTGATTTCCATTATTTTTTGTTGTGTTGTGTTGAATGTGAAAGGAAACAGAAGTCCACTAACACCACCGGCACTCTTAATTAAACTAGTTCGGCTCATCCAGGAAAATCTGGGCACATCTGTATTCATTGTAAATGTTAAATACATGTGACTAAATACATTACCAAACATATAGATTCACTTTTCAAACACATGGTAAAAAGTATAATAAGTAGAGACAAAGCAGAGCAGATATAGTTTAAAGTATTTATTAACACAATTGTATTATTGGTACCTTTACTGTAAGCAACACCATCACTATATTTGGTATAATGTCCTATCAATTATTGTTATTATAGTTGTTATTTTGAATATATATGTAATAATAGTATGGTTATATTTTATGATTCTATATATAGGTTAATTATAGTTATTAGTGATAATTATACAATTATATATTATGGTAACTATTACAATGCCTGTAAACAGTTTATTATTGACAGATATATTGTTGATGCTATAATGATTATTATTACTAGTATTACTGTTATTATCCAAAATGATATTCTAACTTTTAAGCAAATTCAATATTTTCCAGGGTGAAGCAAAAAAAACGCCTCCTATTTCAGCCAATTTAGGAGTGCACGGGGAAAAAAATCTTGCACCGACCCCTTTGTTAAAAAATGGACTGGACTATGGACAATGGACTGACCCCAAGAAAATGTCCATATGCTAACATTAGATAGGTAGATCTAAAAGGTTTTGATTTGCACATGTGTCATGTTATGTTAAACAAACCTTGCAGTAGTGCAGTCTGGGACGGTCCCCTCAGGCCACAGCTGTGTCGGCCAAGATATCAGATCCGGTGTACAGCCACGCCACAGCTGAACATTTCAAGCAAAAATACTGTATTTTAGACACAAATATATATATGTCACTATATAAATATAGTGACAATAGCAGATCTACAAGCTCACAAGTTATCTACAAGCTGACAAGTGAGCTCGTCGATCGGCTATTTAAATTAAGGCAACAAGTTTACAGTGAGGAGAGCATTAGACCACAAACCCCCATAACCTACATTTTTAATTCCAAACTTTTACTTGTAACAGAGTACTTCTGCATTGGAGTAGTGATACTTTTACTTAAGTAAAACATTTGAGTACTTTTCTATGTTCTAAGTCTATCTTCTGTGGCACAGTGATGTCTGACGACACAATAATCAGCATCATATTCATAGATAATGGACAGTGGACAAAACAAGGGACTTACAAAGAACATAACCTGCAATATTTCTGGATGGCCACCAGAGGGTGCCCAGAGGCTGACCTTTGTTATCACTCCAAAAGCAGGACATAGTTGACCTAGTATTTGACCTCAAGACAATGTCAATAAGCCAACATTAGATAGTTACGCACCTTGCAGTAGGTCTGGGATGGTGTGTCTGTCACCTGGGTCCGCAGCAGGAGCTGTAAAAAAAATAAATACAATATTTTAGACACAAAGCTATGAAAGTACATGCATATCAATAGACAATAGCAGATCTACAAGCTCACACGTGGCCTACAAGCTGACAAGTGAGCTTGTAAGCCTACAAGCTCAGAACATGTTGCATTGTGAGCTTGTAGATCTGCCATTTTCAAATAGCCAAAGTTTAAATGGGGCTGAAGTGGTTAATGTATGAAGAAGGTAGTGCACGCACATCCGTTAGGTCCAGGTGCTTAGACAAACAAAGTAATAATGAAAAAGAATAAAGTCTGCACACTGGTGGTTGCAAAAAAGCTCCAGAATGTATTGCTGGTCAACGTTTCGGCCTGTTCAGGCCTTCATCAGGACATATATAGTGGAAAAGGGCATACACAGAGGTTTATATAGGTACTACTATGCAATGATAGGCTCACCCCAATAGGGCAAGTGAGGTCACATGCAGTCAACTCAATCAGGAGGTTGGCTAATGCATAAAGTCAAGAATGTCTGGAGATAAACAGTGTGTACCCATCCCAAGATCCAAGAATAGCAATAAACAACAATACATTTAAAGTTTCCCAAGATTGATACATTTGGTTGTAAATATATAGAATAGGTTCTCAAAAAACAAAGGGGGACACACAGTGACATGCTGCAGCATAGGACATGAGATAATAGTTGTTTAAACAGGGTCTAAATAATAAGGGGGATCGCCACTAAATCCCTCAACAAAGTATCATAATAATCTCAGGGAGATAAACAAAACAACGTCAGCTCTAAGAGCGTATTCTATTACAGGTGTTCTGAAGGTGTGTAAAAACACTAATAGACAGAAGACAAGTAAAAGGCTAGACGATTGTATAACGGAACAAGAGAACTGCTAATGAAGGCCAAGGCTCAAGAAAAACCTGAAAGGTCCCTGTAATTATCCATCAAAAAAATGTCCTATACTGCTGCACCAGGAGGAAGGAAATCCTGTCACCAGCTCCCTATGGAAGATCACAAAAAGAGAAAGGAGAAAGTAAGTCACTGCACCACATACACATACAAATATTATAAAGGCCTTTTAGGCAATGGCAAATAATTCAACATTAAGAGTATTAAAAAGTAATAAGGGGTAAAGACCCAAGTATAATCAGAAGAGGGGAACCTAAAATATTTAAATAGGCCTAATATCAAAAGATTCATTTAAACCTCTTTTTACTGTGTCCAGAGTGGAAATCCAAAAAGCTTCCCTTTTGAGGAGCAAACAATCAATGTCTCCCCCTCTGGGTGGCAATGTGACACGCTCAATGCCTATATATTTCAGTGAAGAAATGCAGTGTTGGGCTTGATGCAAATGTGCTGCCACAGGATTCCTAAAATCCTTATTTTTAATGTCACTCCTGTGTTCTGAGATCCTTGTTTTCAGGGGTCTTAATGTTTTGCCAATATAAGCAAGCCCACACACATTTGATCATGTAGATGAAATTGGGTGTGGTGCAACTGATGACGCCTCTGATCTTAAAACATTTACCTGTAACAGGGCGATTAAAAGTGTGACATTTATAAGTAAAACTGCATTGAGCGCATCTGCCGCATTTGTAATTGCCATCTGGAATGTTACTAAGAAAATGTGTGGGAGTTGCCTGACGTAAGTGTGACCTAACCAGTAGGTTCCTCAAATGTGGTGGTCTTTTGTACACAATACGGGAAGGGACTGCAAAAGACTTGCCAAGAATTGGGTCAGAGTTCAAAATGTACCAATGCCTCCTGATCAGTTTTTCAAAATGGTGACCCAGAGGAGAATATTGAACAAAACACTTGATGTGTTTTTCAGTTCTGTCTGTTCTCTCTTTGGGTTTTAAACATTCCAGTTGAGTACAACTGTTGAATTGATCTGCAGCAGGTTGAATCCATTGTACTGGATAGCCACGCTGTTTAAAACGACACTCTAGGTCTTTAGAATGTACCTGGAAAGAGTCATCTTGACTACAAATCCTGCGGATTCTTTTGAATTGGCCCATGGGGATACCTTTTTTTAAGGGTGTGGGATGATAACTGTCACCATGTAGTAGGGCATTACGATCAGTGGGCTTTCTGTACAAATTCATATTTAAAGTGTTGTTTTCTTTGATGACCAGGATGTCAAGGAAATTCATACTATTCTGATCAGAGGATATGGTAAATTTCAAAAACTGACTACTGTAGTTAAGGAAAACATGAAAGGCTGTCAGCTCAGTAGGGGACCCAGTCCAAATCAGAAAAACATCATCAATGTAGCGCTTCCATAACGGTATGTGTGGCAGGAACGGATTGCAATTCGGATTCAAAATGAGATTGGCTTCAAGTAGCCCAACATAGAGGTTGGCATCATTTGGGGCCATTTTACTTCCCATAGCTGTGCCACATTTGTGTAAATAAAACTTGTTCTCAAACAAGTAAATTTTTTTTGTGAGTACTACTTCAGTGAGCTCTTTGATACATGTAGTACTCGGTATGCACTCTGTCCTCTGGTTAAGAAAAAAATCAATAGACTCTCTACATCGAGTGTGACTAATAGTGAGTCGTTTGTTACAGTTTCTATAGTTTGTAGAACCTGAATGAAATCGCTTGAGTCTCTCCCAAGAAAATGTCCATATGCTAACATTAGATAGTTAGATCTAAAAGGTTTTGATTTGCACATGTGTCATGTTATGTTAAACAAACCTTGCAGTAGTGCAGTCTGGGACGGTCCCCTCAGGCCACAGCTGTGTCGGCCAAGATATCAGATCCAGTGTACAGCCACGCCACAGCTGAAAATTTCAAGCAAAAATACTGTATTTTAGATACAAATATATATATATGTCACTATATAAATATAGTGACAATAGCAGATCTACAAGCTCACAAGTTACCTACAAGCTGACAAGTGAGCTTGTCGATCGGCTATTTAAAATAAGGCAACAAGTTTACAGTGAGCTTGTAGATCTATTATTTTCCAAACATTAAACTCACAGTGAGCTTGTAGATATGGAGAGAAGGAGAGAAGGGGAGAGGAGAGGAGGGGAGAATAGGGGAGAGGAGAGAAGAGGACATTATATCCTAATACACTGGTTCTCAACCTTTTCAGGCTGCGACCCCCAAAATAATCATATTTGAACCGGGGATCCCCCAAAATAATCATATTTGAACTCCCCCCCACAAGCACTTTAGGGGTTGTGGCATTACGTTTAGTTTGACTTGGTTCCACAGATAAATATTGTGAGGCGTTGTGAGCTTGTAGATCTGCTATTTTCTTAGATGATTTTAGATAAGAGCCTATCTAATGAATCATGCAGTGGCTATATTTTCAACACAAATGCGCGCTGCTTCGATGCGAGAGTGTGTTGCGTGCAGTGGTGGAAAGTAACCAAGTACTGTACTTAAGTACAATTTTGAGGTATTTGTACTTTACTTGAGTATTTCCAATTTTCAGTACTTTTACTTCTACTCCACTACATCTCAGAGGCAAATATTGTACTTTTACTCCACTACAGTTATTTGAAAACTTTAGTTACTAGTTACTTTTCAGATATAAATGATGATATTATGAAACATACATTAACCACGTTAGCCCTATTTTACACATAGGCTATTTGAAAATAGCCGATCTACAAGCTTACAACGGGCGACCGTTGTGAGCTTGTAGATCTGCTATTTTCAAACATTTTTGTACTTTTACTTTTGGTACTTTAAGTACATTCTGATACCAATACTTTTGTACTTTTACTCTTTTACTTGTAACAGAGTACTTCTGCATTGGAGTAGTGATATTTTTACTTAAGTAAAACATTTGAGTACTTTTTCCACCACTGGGTACGTTTAGATGGATCTTACTGTAACAGGACTGTTGATATCAGCCACAGAGCATGGATCACAGACTATATATTATAACCATGATCAAAGAAACACGACGGAGCCAGCTAGCCGCTAAACATTAGCGTAAGTCGGTGTTGCCAGATCGAGCTTAAGAAAGAAGCAGCAAGTCTATACAAAGAAGCCCAAAATAAGCAAATATAAGGGGCAGGTCAGTCAAACTTTATGCCATGGGCCCCCAAGATTTACAAGCTACTTTACAGAAAAAAAGGAAGCCCAAAGTCGCTTATAATTACAGATTTGGCAACACTGGATGGACTCTGGACTGCGCTGAGAGCAGCACACACACACGTAACAGTAGCCTGAAACAAACGCAACCTGGCGATTGCACTTAATTCATTTAAGGCCCGTACATGTACATAAACGTTCAAATTTCAAATATAAAGTTCTTAACTCATGGCCACGGATGTGATAATTCTGTTCGAGCCCTCAGAAGTAACCGTATATTCAGTATTGTTCAATAAAAAGCATTTTAATCCGATCGGTGGCCATTTTCTCAGCATGTCCGCCATGCTTTCAACTGCATTACCCATCGGTTGGTAGGTGTACTGCACTCTGATACAGTGTCCTAACTATGAGCAAATGGCCACCGATCGGATTAAGATGCGTTTTTGTTGAACAATACGGAAGATACGGCTACTTCTGAGGGCCCGTACATAATTATAACATCCGTGGCCATGGGGTATAAACAGTGTTTGAAATCTGAACGTTCATGTACATGTACGGGTCCAAAAAAGGCGGGAATTACTCCAAAAAAGGCGTGAAAATATATATATATAAAGTAATATTACTCACCTCAGACAAAAGACGACGAAATGAAAGTAGATCAGTGATATAATATGAAGCGAAATCAAGTAGAACGGTTTAGTAATCTCTCATCGGACGCCGGACGGAGCGACATAGCATCCGCTGAAAAACGTGAGAAGTGAGACGAGGCAGGCTGGAGGGAGGGATTTAAGGGGAGGGACAAAATCACCAAGGGCTGTGATTGGTCTGACAAGCAGACATGCGTACATGCGAGAGGGCATGCCCGGCCATGCCCTCTCCCCCCGCCCACACACACACACACACACACACACACACACACACGCACGCACGCACACACGCACGCACGCACGCACGCACGCACGCACATGCGCACGCTCCCAAACAACTCTATGACGTGCACACACAAACACGACACAAGCCCCGCCCCCCATCCCCACACACACACACACACACACACTATTACACGCACGCACATGCGCACGCACCCAAACAACTCTATGACGTGCACACACAAACACGCACACAGGTAAACCATTTCCGTAAAAATAGATACATTTGTTTTCAATGCAAACGTCATTTCACTAATTTAAAAGTTAAAGGGAAGAAGTTAGCGAAATATATAACAGCAATAATAATAATAATAATAATAATAAAAAGACTGCTGCACACACTTACAAGGTTTTACATTTGCATTTCTAATAGCTGAAGAATAAAATAGAGTTAAAGTATAGCAAAACCACGGACCCCCCATAACTGACTGTGAATTGAGCCAGATACCCATTTGATCATATTTTAATTACATTTCTTGGATTCAATCAAACAATTTCAAACATCTATCACTTCTGTAATTTGATGTATTAATGTAAAACATTTAACCACAATGCAAGCACATAGCTAATTGAAACAAATACAATACATTCTCACTAGGAAAGTAATCAGAACAAGATGTAATGCAGGAACTTTGGTAAAATATTGTTAAACTGTTCTAGACGATCCTGTCTAGAACGGAAACGGGAACAGTCTGTGTATACCAACGTATGTGTGTGTGTAAAGGGACGGATGCAGTAGACGGGGTCCGTAAATTAAGAACTAGGCCAGGGGTAGGCAACTGAGATAAGCCTAGGGCCAATATCACTCCCAGACATTCCATCCGGGCCTCCCCGCGAACATGCACGCGCGCGCAGCGCGCGTGCATGTGCGTGCGCGCGGGCGCAACATTTTTCGGGTCTAATTCGGGTCTAACTCGGTCTAATTCGGGTCTAATTTGGGTCTAATTCGGTTCTGTTTGACCAATATAAATCAACATTTTTTCCGGTTTAAATATCAGCACAGGCGATTTTTCTGGTGATTTTTTTTTTCTTCTCCATTTTCCTCTAATCTAGCTATAAAATGTTATAAATCCTTTAAAATGCATCGTGTTTATGAGTGCATGATTTCAAAAGTGGGTTCAGGTTCTATGAAATAAGTATTTATAATTATTTTAACATTCATTTTTAATACTTTTTTTATAACACTTTTCAGTAAATCATTCATACTGTATCTTTCTGTATTTGGATATAATAGATATAATAGCGGCCTATATGTGAGACTATCGGTCTGATACTGTATAAAAATAAAATCCCTCCCCCCAAAAAAAAATCAAAAAATATGTTTCTAAAAAAAAAAAAAAAAAATTTTTTTTTTTTTAATTCTCAAAATTATCTCACGGGCCAGATATTATTTCTGGGGGGCCAATTTCGGCCCGCGGGCCGCCTGTTGCCGACCCCTGAACTAGGCTTTCCAAGGGTACTGCAGAAAGCTGTTGACCAATTACAATCGTCAGCTTGTTACTATGGGAACTAAAGCGGTAAAGCTTGCGTCAAACTTACAGTATTTAGATATATAAATGAGATATAACTGTGTGTCTTCATGTTATATTCACATAAATATTCATTGTGTTGCGATACCATTTGGGGCCTGATTGCTGGTTTTGTAAAGACATCCTGCTGAACAAGGGGATCATGAGGTCCCTGCGGAACATGGGAGTGTTGCTAACAGCAACCTGCACAACGTACTAATAATAATAATAAAATAATAACGACCTGACGATCTAAACATCATTATACATTTACAGAAAGAGGACTGAAGACATAAAATACATTCTCACTAGGAAAGTAATCAGAACAAGATATAATGCAGGAACTTTTGTAAAATATAGTTTTATTTTTCGCAGCAAAAAAAAGTAGTCACGTGACTTGTCTGTTAAAGAGAATCAATCAGACGATAACCCCCACACACACACACACACACACACACACACACACACACACACACACACACACACACACGTCCTATAAATTATTATTTACCACTTGTTTCTGCGACTTATTCTCCAGTGGCAGAACCAGGATTCCTCCCACGTTAAGCAGGTTCTTCATGTAGTCCTCGTACTCCTGCTTCACCCCGGCACCCACATACACCCTGTCATACTGATGGTCCTTTATGCCATTTGGTTTTCTAGATACATTCTCCCAGATGACAATGCATTTCATCAATTTGGTTTTGTAGATATATTCTCCCATGGGGGATACTACAGTAACAGAATTTATTTAGAAAGCATTTTTTGAGGTAGGCTAGGCTACACTATATAGTGGAAAATGGTACAACGATTCAGCCACACATGGCATCATCAGGTTAAGTAAAAACACTTTTAAGAGCAATGCTGTGTGGACTTTTGTTCTTTTGAACTGTTACCCTGTGTCCAGCACCAGCAACAAACTGGACGTGCGCAACCCACTTCTGAACACGCTATATAGTGGCCCCTCAACATCCGATTCAAAGTTGTTGCTTTAAAAATAAATTATATTTGTCTATTTGGCAAAATGCTAAATATATTTATTAATTTACATCTGCATGCCTGGTGGACGTCTTCAAGACACAAACGAACATTATAAATATATACAAAAACATGGCCAAATGAGACTTTTATTTGGGATCATATGCTCTACCGTTCAAGAGTCATAGGTCAAAAGGTGAAGCGGTCTACAAAAAAGTGTGAGCCTGAGAAAGTGCTTATAGTTGTGCAAATCTGCTCCTGAGTTAACTTGAAGCTAAAATAGTATTACATAATATCTGGTTTATTATCAAATGTATGCTTAGCATAAAACCATCCAGGGTTACATAGGTTATCTCCCTGGACAGTGATGGACACTCAGAGTTAAATTTGCACTCAGGATTTGATTTTGTAACGGGGCAGAATAGACATCCATTCACAGCAAAAAGATTATTGATCATTTAATGTAATTGTGTCTAGTACTCTCAATTCCCCTAATGTCTACTTTTGGTTATAAACTATGAAATAACCCGATACCTGTGGTCGCTGTTCTTAATGAACGAGTCCAGTTTCTGATGTGCATATTTAACCACGTCAGCATGCAGCTCAACCCCATGGTTCACTCCAAATGGACCTATAATAAGAAATAGAATAAAAATGACTCTATTAATACAGGCCTTCCCAAACGTTTCCATGCCAATGACTCAAAAAGACATAGCCTCTGGAAGCTGCTCCTGCAAAATGGCTTTAAAACACGGATAATCAAAAGTAGCTAAAATAGAGTGTGTGTGTGTGTGTGTGTGTGTGTGTGTGTGTGTGTGTGTGTGTGTGTGTGTGTGTGTGTGTGTGTGTGTGTGTGTGTATGGTGGGGCACTATAACAGACAATTTCACGTTTTTGGCCTAAAACTGTTGAACCGTAGGTCGTACACTGAAAATATGTTTCCCCTGGATTCTTTGGATCATGACGCAACTCCTCATATACAGTAGGCCACGACCATTTGTGCCAGACTAGATATTCTGCCATTTCACCTTAACTTCAAAGCACATGTTTTTGTGATCAAGATGCATCACATGCATCAGTCACATTTTTCAGATTCCATTCCAATTGGCTATGACTGCCTTCCAAAGTTTGACGACCCTAGGTCGACTATGTACGATTTCTGGTCTGTGTGTGTACAAACAGTGAAGGTGTGTTGTTAAACACACCTTACCTTTGTATACGCCTTTATACACAGGGAAAAAATAGCGTTACAGCGAAATAAGGTTAAAATACACGCTTGTGCACTCGTGACTTATGCTCTGTAGAGAAGGCACTTTTGGGGGTGGGCTTTATATATCACCCCCTAAACCTACAATTTAAATTTGGAGTTGATTGTATGTTGCTTTCATGATATATGGCTTTCTCTTTTTTAAAGAAATAGGCCCCTCAAACTAATTGTGGAAGCCAGTGTATTCACTCAGTAGAACCCAATCACAATGTCCCCATTAAAATGTGTTTTTTGGACAAATTGTAGTGTTCAACTCAATGTTTGATCTTATATAATTATGGTTGTATTCATGTAGGTTAAAAAATATAAAAAATATGCAAAGTAAGTCAGTGAGGAGATTTTAGACCAAACATCTCTTGCCTTTATATTGTTAACATGCTTATTGATATATTTAAGCTTATGTAGATGCTTGTGGTTTGATGTTCCCTCTGGGCAGCACAAGGGGGCAAAGGACACGCTCAAGATCGTCTCTTTCTTCCAGCTGTTGGAACCTGTACGCGTAGTTTTTATCATCTGAGAAAATAACAAAGAGAAACAGAATCATTGCTTAACATTCACTGCCAGACTTATTGCTGGCCGCGTTTGCCCACTGCCAGAGATTTTTCATTGAAAAAAAAAAGTACTCAGGAGCTGAGATACAGAATTTTTAAGTTTTAAGTTAACAAGGAAGTGGATGGGAGTCTTTTCCTTCGAAAAATCATATCTCCTTGGTCTTTGGGTAAAAAAAAAAAAAAAAAAATTAAAAAGATTTATTATGTTTTTTACGTCAGTGGCAGGATTGGTAAACGGGAATAATTACGTTTATTACGTCAGTGGCAGTGAATGAGTTAATATAAAGAACTTTATATTACTTTTATCTTCATGTGAGTCAGAAGACATTTGACTTCACTTCATGGATGTCACATGACCAAATTCAATGTGTTTATTAAACTTGACCCATTTTTGCACTCTTAGAGCTCAGGATATGTTAGAGATGTGTGCCCTGTATACCTCATTCTCCAGAGGCAGAACCAGGATTCCTCCCACTTGAAGTAGGTCCGTCTGTTGGTCCATTTGAAGAGATCACTGGATGAGACACATTCCCTGCAAAAACACATAAACATGATTATATATGATTATCCCTCCATCCTATAGAAAGCACTCTAGAGGTTCAATTTGCCGTGTTATTTTTCCATCGTATATCTATGTTAGATCTATGTGTAAATACTGTATTATTTATACTATACTATGTGTATACTATGTATACATATATACTATGTGTATAGATATCTATGCGCTGTGTGCTGCAAGCCAGTGCACACGGAAGCCCCGTTCACCTGCACTGAAGACTGTGTATGCATGTGCGAAATGTAACATTGTGAGTCAATGGTAAAGATGTTTGCGCACAAGACAACGTAGAACGTTTTTTATTTACATTTTATGGCAGATTATACATTTCACTCAGTAGTCATTAACTATATAATATTTACCTTGTTGGTTTGATCATACATTTATATAGAATATATTTCAAAGTCATTTTTATTCAAGAAAGATGGTGTGGTGCACCAGCACCCTCAATTAACAGGAGAGGTGGTGTGGTGCACCAGCACCCTCAATTAACAGGAGAGGTGGTGTGGTGCACCAGCACCCTCAATTAACAGGAGAGGTGGTGTGGTGCACCAGCACCCTCAATTAACAGGAGAGGTGGTGTGGTGCACCAGCACCCTCAATTAACAGGAGAGGTGGTGTGGTGCACCAGCACCCTGAATTAACAGGAGAGGTGGTGTGGTGCACCAGCACCCTCAATTAACAGGAGAGGTGGTGTGGTGCACCAGCACCCTCAATTAACAGGCCGCCACTGATGACACTGAAACTTACCAACAAGGAGCTGGCTTCACCCTGGACAGTTTCAGTGACATGTTACCATCAGGAAGCTGATCTGGTAACTTTCAGGTTCAGGTCTTGGTCATGTTTGTAATGTCCATCTTGGAGGAGATGTATGAGGTACGGCTTCAGGTCAGGTCTGGACCACTCCACTGTCTTCCTGTTCATGTTGAACGGTGGTTTAATGAGACATGGAAGGATCACCTCATCTCCCTCTTTGACCAGGATGTCCTGAGACCCAAACACCTGATATTGTCCTTAAAACAAAACCACATGAAGCATGGAGTTAGTTCATGATGCTCACTGGACTCATACTGTAGTCAGCTGTCTGTCTGTCTGTCTGTCTGTCTGTCTGTCTGTCTGTCTGTCTTTCTGTCTGTCTGTCTATCTAACAAATAAAACAGGTTATCTGGTGCTTACTGCTAGTGTAGTATTTATTTAAATAATGTGTATAATGTTACAGTGAATACAGTGTGTAGTATTTATAGAAGGTATATACAGTATAATGTTACAGTGAATACAGTGTGTAGTATTTATAGAAGGTATATACAGTATAATGTTACAGTGAATACAGTGAGACAGAGGTGTTTACAGAGGTTCTTCAATGTGTTAAACAGTGATGTAAACATTCATTACCTGAGATGTAACGGTGTGTCTCAACAGTGTAGTTGAAGCATGGCAGGTGAACTCTACAGGTCACATGACCTGGTAGTGACACTGTCACATTGCTCTGGACAATGTAACAGTGTGGAGAAGGTCTGTGTGTCACTGAGGGTTCAGCAAGGATGTTGTTTTCATCTCTGTGCAGCCAAGACATCTCAGGTTCAGGATACCAGCACCCAGAGTCACATGACAAAGATACACCACCTTCTGTTGGTCCATTTGAAGAGATCACTGGCTGAGACACTGACCCTGTAAAAACACATAAACATGATTACATATGATTATACATCCATCCATCCATCCTATAGCACTGTAGTGGTTCAATTGGCTCTTTTCTATTGTTATTTATTCGTCCATCCATGTTTTGGACACTGAAACTTACCAACAAGGAGCTGGATCAAAGTGCTGATGTATAGTTGTGGAGAAGAACATCTGTACTTCCCCTCGTCTGAGAGCTTCACCCTGGACAGTTTCAGTGACATGTTACCATCAGGAAGCTGATCAGGAAACAGAGACGTTCTCTCTTTGTACAACAGGTTCAGGTCTTGGTCATGTTTGTAATGTCCATCTTGGAGGAGATGTAAAGACAAAACCAAATGAAGCATGGCGTTAGTTCATGATGCACACTGGAATAATACTGTAATCGCCTGCCTGCCTGCCTGCACTTTTCCATTAAAGTGGATGGAGATATTTAATGCACTAATAAATCAATATCAATTAAACTATATATTAACCAATCTCTTGTTTATCTAGAAGTGGAATAAAGTGGGAAGAGTACTATAGTCTGGTTGCACTAATTAACTTTTGGTACTTTAAGTATGTTTTGAAGCTGATACTTTTGTACTTTTACTCATGCATTTTTAATATGGGACTGTTTTACTTCAAGGAGTAGTTCACCCAAAAAATTACTTATTTTCTATCAATTGCACACCCCATGAAGCCTTTAATTCATGATTTTTTTTTGCATTCCTAAGCTAATAATTTGATCCCTGTCTCCTACTGGCTGATGTATCCCCAGATGACAGTGAAGTGACAATTTAAGGACATTTAAGTAAAGGGGGAAAAAAACATATGTTAATCATGTTAACCCTGGTATTTGGGGTACATTTTCAAAACGTGTCAATTTGTCAAAATGAATCAAATAAGAAGATAGACAACCTGCAAAGTGAATGCGTCGCATCGTGAGTTAAGTGCGTTGTGACTTTGTAGATTGTCTACTTTCACAATTCCGCGTACAAAGAAGAATAATAGTTAATAGTAAATAACCCCCCCCCCGGTTAGAAATCACATTTGAACTGGGGACACCCCATCCTGACAAGCACTTTGGATGTAAGAGTTGAGGCATTCAACTTAGTTTGACTCGGTTCCACAGATAAATGTTGTGAAAATAGCCAATCTACAGGCTCGCGTTGTGAGCTTGTTTTAGCTTTAGTATATTTAGTAGTACTAGACCATACCCGGTCGACGCATCCGTGGGGGGATATGCGCACATGATCTGGCAACCCGGGAGGCGACATTGTTTGACACATAAACGCTAATAAGAAGCTGAGATTTGATGAAATTGAAAAACGGGCTTCACAGTTAAGTTTAGATGGTAATGGTCAATGGCTGTGTGCAAAATCAGAGCAATTGGTCCAGCCACTGAGGAGAACCGGGTAGCTTCACTCACCACTACAGACAGAGGTTACTGGAATTATAGTAGGATAGTTTGTTGATTACTTTTGATGCAGTAATGGGCTTCTTTCTTGTCTTTTCTTCCTCTTTTTTGAGGTATTAAAAAGGTCTTAAACAGTTAAATTGTGATATTATCAAACGAAATAATTCCGTCATACAGTCTCACGGAATCTCTGTATAGCATTCGGAGATTGTGGAATAATAGTCTGGCTACACAAGACCAACCCTTTTTTGGCTCAACAAAGGGAAGTAACTCGTTCTCATGCTATTCATCTAAAATGTGGAACGCCCTACCAAAAGGAGTAAAGGAGTGTAAAACCCTACTCTCTTTCAAAACAGCCCTAAAGATACACCTTCAGGAGGCTGCAATTGGAAAATGGCCCCTGTCTAAGTCCTAACCTAACCTACCCCCCTACCCCCGCCCCCCCCTCTCTCCTTCTCCTTTTGTACATATTTCTCACTCTTCATACCAGTAACCTGTAAACTGATTGTATGACATTCTATAGTAGTTGTGTATATCTGTCTGTCTCTTATATGTCATCATGATTTGTGTGCATGGGGAACTCATTTGAAACAAGCTCAGTGCTTTTATGAGTATTCCAGTTTAGTAGACCTTGTATTGTGAATTTGTACTTCCATGTACTGTTGTTCTCATGTCTTACTAAATAAAGTACATCAATCAATCACTAGTGGGCACTTAAACATTGTGGGCATCTCAATGCTAAATTGACCATTTCCCCCCCGAAATGTAACAAAATTAAGAACTTGGAAAATGGTGTGAGGTAATGTAAATTATACATTTGCAGCAGCAACGAGCAGAGCAGCAGAGGCTAGCTGTCAACTAGCTGTCAAACTGCCTCAATCATTAGCTCAATCTGCTCTTAAACACTTAACTTGTATACGAAGTACACCTATCACGCTATTAGGGTCACCAGATTGCCATACCATCTACCAATATGACGCCTGTGTGTGAGTCATGCAATCTTACCTTCACAAAGCTGAGGGATGATATATCTCGACTGAAGACCGAACTAGGTCAAAAAAGCCAGCTAGTAATGGACTTTTCCACAGTTGCCACAGCCCAGGCAAAGAGACTTAGTGTCTTGGGGGCCTCTGAGCTTGAAGCTCTAAGCAGGCTGCCGTCGGACAACGACACCACCATACCGTGGTCCGGGTCCATCCTCAAGGGATGGCAGGAGGCTCCCCCAGGTCAGCCCTTGGATCCGGAAAATAGACCCAGGAGCTCCACTCCCCGACACAAACCTGTGGAACGCTGGGCTGTGGCTGCAGGTCGAAAGGCGGCCAGGTTGCCAGGTCGCTCCAAACAGCTCCAGGGAGGGGGATCCAGCTTGAAAAATGGCTTTTCCATCCTGGATATGCAGGACTTTCCACCGCTGTCCTACCGGTCCCATGGGCCTAAGCAACTCTCACCTGCTGGAGCAGCTGGAGCAGCGACGACTTCCCAACCCACGGCAACTACCATCCAGACCGCTGTCGAGCGCAGCACCTACCCGCAGAGCAGAGCCGTGGTGAACGGCCGGTGGCGGCTCCCAGGTCAAAAGTAAATGACCTCGCTCCCTCGCAGAGACAGGGTAAACTGCAGGCGGCAGTAGCCGGGCATGGGTCAAGCTCCAGCGGGTACACTCCCCCGCAGCGCCGCGGCGAGCAGCCGGCGGTAGCTCACCAGAGCCAGGGTAAACTACAGGCGGCAGTAGCCTGGCAGCATGGGTCAAGCTCCAGCGGGTACACTCCCCCGCAGCGCCGCGGCGAGCAGCCGGCGGTAGCTCACCGTGGTCCCCGTGGTGCCAGCGGTGCTGTCCTGCTCCCTCGCAGAGCCATGGTAAGCACTGCAGAAGCAGCCGGCGGCTGACGCCGCCACCGAGCCACAGAAACTTCCATCAAAGTCTGGTAATCGGCGATTCCATTATCAGAAACGTGAGACTCAACAATGCCCATATTCTGTGTTTCCCTGGGGCTGAAGTACTTGATATCGCCGACAAAATTCCAGACACCATAAAATCCCACCCGCAGATTGAACGTCTGGTTATTCATGTGGGTTGTTGTAATGACACGTCCAAGCCCCGTTCTGAAATTTTAAAAGGTGACTTTGCCCACTTGTTTGATGTCCTCAGCTCACTCAAATGTAGAGTATTTATCTCGGGTCCACTTCCCACGATAGATAAATCGCGGGTTAGAGCGACTCAGCAGGCTGCTCTCAGCCTGAATACATGGCTGTCCTCCGCCTGTAACGCTCGTGGCATAGCTTTTATTGATACTTTTAACGTGTTCTGGGAAAATAGCCATCTTTTTAACCGAGATGGTCTTCACCTGAATTACACTGGGGCACGGATGCTGACTAACGTTTTGGCTTTTGGAATCCTACATTCGGATCAAAACAAACCTCGCAGCCCCGTGACTATGACCGGAAACGACCGGTCCGGTAGGAAATGAAGTTCGATGGGTCCCAGTCCCCACCACTTAGGTTCCACTTCGACCACCGACAAAGTTTCAGCTGGACTTGGACCTCATATTGTCAATACAATACTATCCCGGTTTTAATAACAAACCGCTGTCCCGTTAGATCTGATCACAGACAACATGGTAACAGGCGCTGCCTGCACACTTCAGTCAACATAAATAGCTTAATTATTCCCAGTAGTCACAGCGATCTAGCTACTCCTCTTCCTCATGACATAGCAACTTTTTCAATGGGCCTTTTAAATGTTAGATCCTTGTTTTTAAAATCTTTTATTTGTAGAGATTTCATCCTGTCAAATAATTTAGAGCTATTTTTTATAACTGAGTCCTGGTTGAGCCCTGGTGACATGTCAACTCTTAATGAACCTTTTTGAGTTTTATTCATCCTAGACTGACTGGCCGTGCTGGAGGTCTAGCCAAATAATTTATAGGGATATTTTAAAATGCTCTATTGTTGATTTTGGCACGTTTTCCTAACCTGACCCTGCCAGAGGTGGCGGTATTGAGTAACCAGGTTCCTCAAGACAGCTACATCTGAGATCGCTCAAGGGGTTGAGCTAACACCGTACCGCTCCCGGTACGGACCAATCAGCGTGAGCTAAGGGATGTGACGGATGTGACGCCATATAGCTGCGGCTGTTGTTTTGTAGTTTCTTCACTAGTCAACATGGCCGCTACCATGAGCAACACCGATATGACGATAGATGCTGCAATAACATTAGTTATTTCTCAACTGGACAATATTTCTTCTTTGAAAGAAGAGCAAAGTTTGGCACTGAAGGCTTTTCTGCGTGGAAAAGATGTTTTTGCTCTCCTCCCGACTGGCTTCGGCAAGAGTTTAATTTACCAACTAGCTCCACTGGTAGCGAAAGAACTGGGGACGAAGCCGAAGCCTATATTGATCGTCGTGTCTCCTTTGACTGCCCTCGTAGCAGATCAAATCAAAGAGGCTACAAATCTGGGACTCTATGCTGCGCAACTCGTAGATAATGCAGCACACACCGACATCCTCGACGGCCGATGTCAGCTGGTCTTTGGCAGCCCGGAGACATGGTTACTGGAAGATAAATGGCGTGATATGCTTTCCTCACAAGTGTATCGTGAAAACCTACTGGGCATTGTCGTCGATGAAGTTCACGTCGCATACAAATGGTAAGCTAAACGCCGTTAAATGGCTGTATAGTGTAATTGTTACACTACACAAGCACTGTAATGTTAAACTGTAAAACAAAACAGAGCAGCGTGTTTCTAAATACGGTTACAGTAGTTCAAAGACGAAGTGTTGTAACATTTATGTTTTATTTAGGTCAAACATTATATTATAAACAATAAGCTAACACACACAAACAGACCAAATCTTAAACACAGATCTTACTGTAACTGTATTGTTGTAATGCAACTATGCACGTTACTATTGCTGCTACCTAGACTCAATGTAGGATTTCTTTTTCTTTCAACCAGGGGACTGGGAGCAAACGGGAAGCCAGCCTTCAGAGAAGCCTTTTCCAGGCTGAATGAACTAAGATCCATAGTCAAAGAAGGTGAGTTTTGAAACACAGTAATGCTACATGATTAAATACATGATTAATTAATATATCAATCCAGAAAAGGGGCATTGATTGTGTTTGGAAGGGGGGCTGCATTGTGCTGCTACCTGAGGGGGTTAATGTTGGGGGGGTTGTGTGTGCATTAGGCTGGCAACCTGGTGAGGTTAATCCCCCTATTTTTAATGTTAGGGGGAGGGGTGTGTTGTGCTGGCAACTTCGGGAGGCTAACCCCCCTGTTTAGCCAGGTTAGGGGGAGGGGTGTTTACACTACAGGAGCAGATCATAGAAGTTGGTGCTGTCCAAGTGTAGTTATTTGTCATGTAAAGAAAATACAGTATATGTGGAAATGTCAGTCTTTACCTGAAGCTACCCGATAACATAAATAACCTAATTATTTCCCCTTTATAACACTATAGAAAGTGTAGCCCACAGCAGTTCTTCATTAATGCTTGTTTGCTGATACATGTGCACTTATTGTCTTTCAGGTTTACCTGTTTTAGCGTTGACAGCATCTGCTGATAACAAGAACAGAGGCCGTGTGACCAGGATGCTGAATATGGAGGAGGCAACTCTCGTGACTGTTAGCCCAAACAGGAAAAACATCAGGCTGGGACTGAGTCGGGTTCCTGCTGATAACTTGAACTGTATGGACTGGGTAGTAAAGGAGGTCAAAGATAAGGGTCTATCAATGTCTCCCATCATAATCTATTGCAGAACACTGAAGTTAGTTGGGAGAGTGTTCACCTATCTTAAAGCAGAATTGGGAGAAGATGCTTGGGTTAACAGAGACCAGGATCAGAAGGCTGAGAACCACCTTATAGGAATTTTCCACAGCAACACACTGTCAAAGTACAAAGACAGAGTTTTGGCCTCCTTTAGTGGAGAGGGAGAGGGGAGCTGCCGAGTGGTTGTTGCAACAACAGCTCTTGGGATGGGCTTGAATTTCCCTAATGTTTCTCATGTTGTAATGTATGGTTTGCCAGAGGATGTTGAAGACATTGTTCAAAAAGTTGGAAGGGCTGGCAGAAATGGGTTACAGTCACATGCAATTTTGTATGCTATAAAAAAAACTGTAAGTGCTGGTCCAGAAGTGAAAGAACTGATACACACTGGCACTAAGAGCTGCTTTAGAAAAGCACTGTACGGCCATTTTGAAAACCAGCCAACAAGTGTAGAGCCAGGGCATGTCTGCTGCAGCTATTGCCACTCTGTATGTTCATGTGCAGGTGAAGATTGTGACGAGCCTAGCCCCAAACATGAGGTAATAGAACAAAATGCTGGCATGCAAGGGAAATGTAGAGTGGTAACACAAGAGGACAAATCTCTTATCCGGGAAATGTTAGAGGAGTATATGAGTTGTTTAGAAAAAGACACAGCACATGTCTACACTAGCAAGTCAGCATGTACTGGTTTCAGTGCTGAGCTCATAGATGAAGTAGTAGAACGCTGCACACACATATTTGACTTGTCTTACATTCTTAGAAACCTTCCCGTATTCAGAAAAAAACATGCAAGAGAAATTCTGCTAATCATCAATGAAGTCTTTGGTGACATTGAGGATGTAGAGCCTTCTTCTCAAGAGGATAGCTTCACTGAGCCAGACATCGATTATACAGGGTATTTTGATGAAGATGATGAGGACTTTGAGATAGGAACACAGCACAGCAGCTCAGAATCGTCTGACGAATAAGCAGTTGGCCATTAAAGGCTCTTATAAGACTCACATTGGTTGTCAATTAAAGCTGTGGTATGCTCATGATTAAAATTGTTTTGTATGTAATTTGAACATAAGCAAGTGATTAAAAGTTTGTCGCTGCAAAAAATCTGGTGTCGTTTCTTTTCCAGGTATGCAAATATATCACTTTTAGATTGATAACCTTTTATCACAAAATAAGTACATCATTGTTTTACATCTGTCCTGGTACTGTATGTCACCCTTTTCACTATGCATGATGACTCTTAATCCCTGCTTTTCCCCCCATGTTAAAATTGATTGTTTCAAATCATTAGGCTAGAGGCATTGATCAGTTTGCCATTTTACACATGGGATCCAACTTTGATACTGTACAAACATGTTATGATGTTGTTTTAGAAAGTAAACATGAACAAGTGAGGCAAATTTAAATATTTATTTACAAAAAAAACAACTAAATGCTATAGTTGCGCATACTCAGGTAGGGGAAAATCACAACAATATATATATATATAACAGGATTATAAAAACAATACAACATGCATAGCCTATATTCAATAGGGTCCCAACTATGGACACTCTCATATCCCTTTCAAGTACCCTTTGTTAAACAGTGCAAATTCACAGTGCAAATTCGAGATACATATTTTCTGTGTGAAAGTAATGAGAAAAATAAAGATGCACTTGGTCCAGTCATTGATGAACAGCAACAGTGAATTATTGCAACATTTTTGACTACTTGGCAGCAGTTATTGCACAGACTTTTATAGCACAATGAGATATACGTTATCTAAAGTGTATCGTGGACATGTTGAAAGACTGTGCTATATTATTGACTGACTCAGACTCAAGAGTAAAACGCTTTAACGCTGAGAGGAGAGTTTGGTGACCACAGGCAGGATGCCTCAGGTGACGTCGGTGTTTCTGCTGTAGCGGTAGCCGTTTCTGGAGGTCTTCTGTCTTTGTCCTCTTTTTCCCATCGCCTTAAAATGGAAAAATCGTCTTCCATTCTTTGAAGCAAGCGAAGACATGACCTACACATCCGACACGATACGGAGGGGTCTTTAAACAGTGTTAAACCTAACGCTATCAGGCGTTCGTTAATACTTGTTTCGTTTGCAGGCTTAGGCTTATCAAATATCTTCCTTGTACCCGTTAAAATACCTTTTATGCGCAGATTCGTGTTACAAAAACGGCAAAAATCTCCGACCTCCATGATAACTTTTTTTTAGCAACTTCTTGAGAGTTATTGTTGTGGTGAAATACTGGACTACGATGTTGACTTCCTGGTGTCGCTCCGACCATACGTCACGTAGACACATCGATATGATTGGTTGTGTTTGCACGCCCACACGGTGATAGACAGACGGTCCCATCCAATCAGCTACCAAGTATCTTGAAAAAAAGGAACAGCCCCGTCATCGAATTGGCTCCCGAGATCCCAGATCCAAATAAGCTGTGAAACAATGTGTGGAGCAAGCTGTTTGGATCTGGTAGCGTCAGGTTAACGTTTTCCTCCTTTGAAATGTTCTCCATTTTATTCAAAGGTAAATCACCTATTTTATGTGTTTTAATCTATAGGCCTCCTAAACTCACTGTTTTTGTACATGAATTCGCTGAGCTTTTATCTGTTATCATGACCCAGTATGACCGCATAATAATTTCAGGTGATTTTAATTATCATGTCTGTTGTCCGTCATCGGCTTTAGTGACTGATTTCATTACACTGTATGAATCTTTTAATTTGGTACAGCATGTAATGGGTCCCACGCATATAAAAGGACATACCCTAGACCTAGTTCTATCCCATGGTGTCTCCCTGAACCATTTTGATGTTGTAGGTTGTAGACCCCCCCCCCTCAGATCATAAAGCGGTGCTCTTCCAGACTTTACTCCCTTCTATTCCTCCTCAGCCACCTATGTCCTCCCGCTCACGATCCTTTAAACCACATGCCAACCAGCGCTTCAGACAGGCTTTTCCAGCTCATTTCTGCCTTTCCCCTCCAACTGCCCCATGCAGCCCAATGTTCAGTTAATGACCTAGTCAATGATTTTAACAGCACATGTACTCATATCCTGGATTCCATTGCCCCATTCAAATACACTAAGCCTAAGATAATTCTTTGGCAAAATGAACAGACTAGGGAAATTAAAAAAACAATGCAGAAAGGCAGAACGAAAATGGAAAAAAGATAAACTCATGTCCTCACACAACTACCTCAGAGACCTGATGCACAAATATCAGTCAGCTGTCAAGGATGCCAGAAAGGACTATTTTTCCAAGTTAATTGCCTCCCACGCCCATAACTCCAGGATAATGTTCCAAGCAATCCAATCTGTCATTAGCCCACCACCCAGTCAGCCCCAAGAAGCTTCCCCAGTTAAATGTGAAGAGTTCCTCCAACATTTCACCAACAAAATAGAGGGAATTAGACAGCAGTTGTCTGCTGAAACAACAGTGCCTAGTGACTGTCCGGTGCCACCCTCCCAATTCACCTCATTCAACCCAATCACTACAGCAACACTCTTAGAAATCATCACACACATGAAATCCTCATCATGGCCCCTGGATATCATTCCCACCAAATGTTTAAAGGAGAACATACAGACTGTTGCCCCCCATATAGTATCCATTATGAACTGTTCATTGTCCACTGGAATATTTCCCTCAAATGTTAAAAATGTCCTGGTCCAACCGCTTCCTTCTCTGGATTGGTCGACAGGAGCTGATGATGATTTTCTGCTCCTTCTCCACAGTGACGACCTCAGTGATGCAGTTTGGAGAGCAGCAGTGGTTGATGTATCTGTAAGGATCAATACATCATCAATACATCATCAATATATGTAATGATCAATACATAATGTATCTGTAAGCATCAATATATAATCAATACATCATCAATATATGTAATGATCAATACATAATGTATCTGTAAGCATCAATATATAATCAATACATCATCAATATATGTAATGATCAATACATAATGTATCTGTAAGGATCAATACATCATTACCATAATAATATATCTAATAATCGTTTACAATGTACAATACAGTCATTTATCAGAGGCTCTTTATCCAGAGTGGCTTTGAGCAGCTGAAAGGTGCTACACATATAAAGTGTATTATTATTATTATCATCATTATTATCATTATAATTATAATTATTATTACTCTCCGCAGGAGAGTTTTGTTTTCACTTTCTAAATATGACACACCGATTGGTCAAGCCTCACGTGACACGTGACAATACGGTGAAATACTGTATAAATACATGGCGTCACTTTGACGGTGTCTTTGCCACTGTCAAAGTGAGGTAAGACAGGAACCATCACGAAATGGCTGCATGGCTGATACATAATTGGCAGATAGGACAGATAGGACACTTATATAGACAGGAGGGATATGACACTTACACAGACGGATAGGACACTTATACAGACAGGATGGATAGGACACTTATACAGACAGGACGGATAGGACACTTATACAGACAGGACGGATAGGACACTTATACAGACAGGATGGATAGGACACTTATACAGACAGGACGGATAGGACACTTATACAGACAGGACGGATCGGACACTTATACAGACAGGATGGATAGGACACTTATACAGACAGGATGGATAGGACACTTATACAGACAGGATGGATAGGACACTTATACAGACAGGACGGATAGGACACTTATACAGACAGGACGGATAGGACACTTATACAGACAGGACGGATAGGACACTTATACAGACAGGACGGATAGGACACTTATACAGACAGGACGGATCGGACACTTATACAGACAGGATGGATAGGACAGTTAGAACATAAGAATTAGAACATTCCCAACACAAGTCTGGTAAGAGTGAGGTAAGACAGGAACAATCACGAAATGGTTGAGAAATGGCGGATACTGTAACAATTGGATAGGACACTTACACAGACAGGACGGATAGGACACTTATACAGACAGGACGGATAGGACACTTACATAGACAGGACGGATAGGACACTTATACAGACAGGACGGATAGGACACTTATACAGACAGGAGGGATAGGACACTTACATAGACAGGACGGATAGGACACTTATACAGACAAGACGGATAGGACACTTATACAGACAGGACGGATAGGACACTTATACAGACAAGACGGATAGGACACTTATACAGACAGGACGGATCGGACACTTATACAGACAGGATGGATAGGACAGTTAGAACATAAGAATTAGAACATTCCCAACACAAATCTGGTAAGAGTGAGGTAAGACAGGAACAATCACGAAATGGTTGAGAAATGGCGGATACTGTAACAATTGGATAGGACACTTACACAGACAGGACGGATAGGACACTTACATAGACAGGACGGATAGGACACTTATACAGACAGGACGGATAGGACACTTATACAGATAGAACATTCCCAACAGCGGAGAGTTGTGCTCCGAGGAGCACTTTTTCTAGTTATTATTATTATTATTATTATTATTATTATTATCAATGAGCACTGTGTTTTTAAATGAAAATGACAGAAAGCACCTGAAAATGTAAAGTGTTACCTGGTGGTTATAATGTGTGTTCCATTGAGTTTATAATGCACCAGAACTTATAAATTATATTATTGTAAGTTATAATACGTCATAAACCTTGTTATAAGTTGTTATAATGGCTTATAATGATGCATTATAAATGTGGTTATAATGCATTTCATACCCGACCAGACATTTTATACTTTGGCTATTCAACAATCATGACAATTTGTGCAAATCTTTGAATAAATGCATTTCTAAAGAGAACATTTTTACCTCAAATCTTTGCTTCCGGGGGGGTCCCTGCTCCTGAGAAACACTGATTATAGAAACATACGTTTTTCAGAAAACTGTCAGAACATTTGTATAATGGGCCTCAGGTCTTAAAGGGTTAATAATATAAGGTCAGTGTGGTAATGTTTCAGAGGGAAATAAAAGAGCGCTTTCATCAAAAAGACCCAGAGGGTGACTTTATGACTTTATTCATATTTTCCAAATCAAACCGACACAGTATAGATGACAACAATGTCCTCCAAATGTCCTTCAAAATGTCACCATCACACCACCCCCCCCCTTCCCACACACACACACACACACACACACACACACACACACACACACACACACACACACACCTTCACATCGTCAAGAAACCAAGTACTTTACCTCGTATTTTAACTTTTTTTATGTTTTCTCATAAATGAATCTCTTCAAACAATAGTGTATAATATACACATAAAGCCTAGATCTACTATATACACCGTTGGTTCTCAAAGTGGGGTCCGGGGACCCCCAGGGGTACTTGAGGGGGTTCCAGGATGTACCCAGCTAAATGATGGACAGGAACCAAATGGACCCTTATGGGTCTGTAACTCTGAGAGTGTACAAATGGAACCAAATGGAACGGGTCCATTTGGTTCCATTTGTACACTCTCAGAGTTAGATTAACATTGATTTTACAATATGAATTGGGGTCCCAGAGATAGAAATGCCATTAAACGGGGGTCCGTAGCCTAATGCATGTAAAACTGGGGGTCCTTGAAATGAAAATGGTTGAGAATCACTGCTATAGAGCAGTAAAAATCTTCTCTTATGGGGGTCCCTGGCATATCTATTCAAATGGGGGTCCACGGGCTAATAAGTGTCAATTTGGGGGTCCTTGACATGAAAAAGTTTGAGAACCACTGATATACACTGTATATAGTAGATCTAGGCTTTATGTTTGCTATTTTAGAAACGTTTCCAAAATGAAAGTGGTTCAAGTGAAAAAACATACTTACAGCCTGGCAAAGCTGTCAATAAACAGACGATGCAACTATGGCCTCCCATACTCAGAACCAAGTCCCCCAGGACGGTGAAGCCATCACCGCCTTTTTTGAATAATTATTTGAGTGTAGTATTCCTTTAACAAGAGTTTGTGAGTAAAATAATAACTAGATTGAAACCATTGGAGCACAGCTTCTCTTTTTTTACATTTCTTTAAAAGTAATGCTATTTGTCCACTGTGGTGCGTCCGGCTTTGTCCAGTCTATACCAACACCACTGGCCCGGGTTCAGGTTCAGGTTCAGGTTCAGGTTCAGGTTCAGGTTCAGGTTCAGGTGTTCAGGGGAGGGAAGGGCGCAGCCTGTCAGCAGGGAGTGTTGGTTGGACGGAAGGAAATAATTGGCATAACTTAAAAAGAATAAAAAGTAAGGCTATTTGGACGTACGAGGTTTCCACCAATCAGAGACGAGCTCCAGTCTTCACTCCATCTTCTGTTTCTCTACGACCTTCAGACGACCTTCCAGGCCGCTCAGGCGTGTCTCCATGGCGACCGCCTCCGAGGCCCCTCCCCCTCCGCCGGCGAGGCCCAGCAGGACGCAGGCCAGCACCAATCCGGCGAGCCGCACCGCCGTGACGTCAGCGGGGGCGGCGCCGTCGCTGACGATCAGGCCGAACAGCCAGAGCACGGCGACCGTCTTGACCAACCAGAAGAGCCGCCTCAGCAGGCCAATCAGCAGGCGCAGGACGACGGACAGCAGCCAGTAGCCAATCAGAGCCAGCAGCCCCCACTGGGCCACCGTGGCCACGCCCTCTGGGGTGAAGTGAGGGAACGGCAGCTTGACTGAGAAAAAAACACAGTAAAATGACAATAAATAAATAATATATCAATATTAATACAAAATAATAATAACGCAAATAATACATAATAATAAAAACAATAAATACATAAATAATTAGGGGTGTGCCGATGCGCCGATTTCACCAAACGATACGATACGATATTTGGCTCACAACTTCGATACGATACGATACGCACTGTTTTTTATTATGAAAATATATGGGGGAGAAAAAAAGGAAATGCAAACAAATAATTCTGTTTTTGCATTATTCAGACATGCAAACTTGTAGCTTTTCAGCTACAATAGCCGTTTTCAATCCAAATAGGGCAATAGTGTGACACCAGACCCGAAAAAAAAAAAACATGTTGTCACCCTTTTCACCTCGGGGCTGTTTGCATGCCTGATTATAATGATTGTAAAAAATAATAATAATAAAAAAAAATTCAAAACGATATTTCTTTTTTCCAAAACGATACATATCGTCACGAAAACGTATCGCGATATATCGTGGGACGATATATCGGCACACCCCTATAAATAATACATCAATATTAATACAAAATAATAACATAAATGATACAAATAATAAACACAATAAATAAATAAAAGTAAAGAATTGGAAAAGCTACAATCCGTAAGGTTTCCCACCCTGGTTCTTAAAGTGGGGACCCGAGGTACTAGGGTCCCCACATGTGTACCCTCTAAGAGTTAACTAACTTAACACAGTTAGTTAACTGTGTTAAGTCACTCTAAGAGTTAACTAACTTAACACAGTTAGTTAACTGTGTTAATTAACTCTAAGAGTTAACTAACTTAACACAGTTAGTTAACTGTGTTAAGTCACTCTAAGAGTTAACTAACTTAACACAGTTAGTTAACTGTGTTAATTAACTCTAAGAGTTAACTAACTTAACACAGTTAGTTAACTGTGTTAAGTCACTCTAAGAGTTAACTAACTTAACACAGTTAGTTAACTGTGTTAATTAACTCTAAGAGTTAACTAACTTAACACAGTTAGTTAACTGTGTTAACTAACTCTAAGAGTTAACTAACTTAACACAGTTAGTTAACTGTGTTAATTAACTCTAAGAGTTAACTAACTTAACACAGTTAACTCTAAGAGTTAACTAACTTAACACAGTTAGTTAACTGTGTTAACTAACTCTAAGAGTTAACTAACTTAACACAGTTAGTTAACTGTGTTAACTAACTCTAAGAGTTAACTAACTTAACACAGTTAGTTAACTGTGTTAACTAACTCTAAGAGTTAACTAACTTAACACAGTTAGTTAACTGTGTTAAGTCACTCTAAGAGTTAACTAACTTAACACAGTTAGTTAACTGTGTTAACTAACTCTAAGAGTTAACTAACTTAACACAGTTAGTTAACTGTGTTAAGTCACTCTAAGAGTTAACTAACTTAACACAGTTAGTTAACTGTGTTAAGTCACTCTAAGAGTTAACTAACTTAACACAGTTAGTTAACTGTGTTAACTAACTCTAAGAGTTAACTAACTTAACACAGTTAGTTAACTGTGTTAAGTCACTCTAAGAGTTAACTAACTTAACACAGTTAGTTAACTGTGTTAACTAACTCTAAGAGTTAACTAACTTAACACAGTTAGTTAACTGTGTTAAGTCACTCTAAGAGTTAGTTAACATGGAGGATTGTAAATGTGTATGAATTAGTTAGTTTGGCCACAGGATCAGAGTGTAGCTCAGAGCACACACACACACACACACACACACACACACACACACACACACACACACACACACACACACACACACACACACACACACACACACACACACACACACACACACACACAGCAGGGTGTGTCTACAAGTTCTGATCTGTCCCTGGAGAGAATAATGACACCTGCATATTTTCACACACACACACACACACACACACACACACACACACACACACACACACACACACACACACACACACACACACACACACACACACACACACACACACACACACACACACACACACACACACACACACACACACACACACACACACACTCTTTGTGTTGGTGTGTGTGTGTTTGCAGTGAGTCTCCATGGTGATGCATATTATAGAACTATTAATATTCCATTGGGGTTTTAGTTTTAGATCATTTTTCAGCAGAGCAAACAGCATACAGTTTGGGCCCCGCGGGGCAGAAGCCTCCCCACACCTCATCTAACACACTTCTTTATATTAGTCCACATTGTACCAAAGATGCTATTCTAATGGTCATATAAGGCATTGGTTCTCAAAGTGGGGTCCGGGGACCCCCAGGGGTCCTTGAGGGAGTTCCAGGGGGTCCCCAGCTAAATGATAGAGTAAGCACCAAATGGACCCTTATGGGTCTGTAACTCTGAGAGTGTACAAATGGAACCAAATGGACCCTAACGGGTCCATTTGGTTCCATTTGTACACTCTCAGAGTTAAATTGACATAGATATGAGGGCACGGTGGCGCAGTCGGTAGCGCTGTCGCCTCACAGCTAGAAGGTCCTGGGTTCAATTCCCGCCGGGGGCGCTGTGGGCGCAGGGGGAGTGTCTCCTCCTCCGCGTCATCAGTGCCCATACCCTAGGTGGGGTTGGCGAAAGGGTCTACTCTGTGTGGAGTTTGCATGTTCTCTCCGTGTCTCTCAGGGTAGTTAATACCCTCACAAAAACATGTAGTAATCCTGGTCACTATACCGCCTCCCCCTGGTCAGCCGGGGCGCCTGATGGAGGGGAAGGGAACTGTTTGGAATAACGTGTTCCTTCCACGCGCTACGTCCAACCAGGGAAACTCCCCCCTGTCAGGTGACAAGAAGGTCAGTTGGCTCTCATGCATTGAAGGAGGCATGAGCTCGGCCCTGGCCTCCCTAGGCTGGTGAGGGGAGTGTAGTGCCCAGGATCACTTAGAAAATTCGCACCGGGTGAAAGATAAGGGTTACAAAAATCGTGGGATAAAAAATAAAAAAAAATTGACATAGATTTTACAATATATTATATATTATATAATATATATTATATATATTTACAATTATAAATTGCGGTCCAAGTGATAGAAATGCCATTAAATGGGGGTCTGTAGCCCTAATGCATGTCAAACTGGGGGTCCTTGAAATTAAAATGGTTGAGAACCACTGCTAGAGAGCCGTAAAAATCTTCTCTTATGGGGGTCCCTGGCATATCATTTGAAATGGGGGTCCGCGGGCTAATAAGTGTCAATTTGGGGGTCATTGACATGAAAAAGTTTGAGAACCACTGATATAAGGTCTGGACTAAAGAAAAGAGCGACACAAACACAGCTACACATAGACACAAACACAGCTACACACATACACATAGACACAAACACAGCTACACACATACACATAGACACAAACACAGCTACACATAGACACAAACACAGCTACACACATACACATAGACACAAACACAGCTACACACAAACACAGCTACACACATACACATACACATAGACACAGCTACACACATAGACACAAACACAGCTACACACATACACATAGACACAAACACAGCTACACACATACACATAGACACAAACACAGCTACACACATACACACAAACACAGCTACACACATACACATAGACACAAACACAGCTACACACATACACATAGACACAAACACAGCTACACACATACACACAAACACAGCTACACACATACACATAGCTGACACAGTGAGAGCAGCATGGGGGGAAACAGCTC